>NW_005842725.1:174361-203643 GCF_000455745.1 Alligator sinensis | reverse complement strand
GGGGGGCCTGCCCCCTGACTACGGTGCCCTGGGTGGTCACCCATGCCACCCACCCCTAAGGATGGCTCTGTATCACAAAGCTCACTTTCACGTTGCAGTCAGTCTAAAGGAGGACCCTAAACAATTACTCAAGATAGAAGGAGGTTTCTGAGAGCTGCTTGGAGAATCTGGATTGGGCCAGGAGATCATTTCAGCTTCAACCCAAGGAGAGATGAGATTTAGATTGGATCCTACCTAGCTATTAATGGCCAGAACAGATAACAATCCCTTAATGCAGGGGGTACTTGGAAAGGCCCTAGCGGGTATATGTGGGGATGGAACGCTGCTACCTACCACCCTGTGCCACCACCTCCCAAGGACAGGGCCGGGGGGCGAGAGCAGCGGCACCCCTCTGGGCCACACAGGCACTGCCTGGCTGGCTGGACATGATGGGGGTGGGGAGCTTGCACGCGGCAACCACTGCTGCCACCCACCACCCTGCATTGCGGCCGCTCCACATCCAGCTGTGTGCCGCCCTCCCCTACCCCACCGCTGCGCGTCGAGCTGCTGGGGGTACACTTATTAAAAAGTTTGAAAACCCCTGCCTTAATGAGTAATATGCTTGCAGTGCCTTGGATTTCCAAGTGGATGTCAAATGCACTAAGTAATGTTAACAAACCTCATCCTCCAACATTGTAGATATATTTTATTTCCAAGTATTATCAAAAGGAAAGCTGAGAAGTGGGGGAGGGAGAGGATATGAATTTCCAAGGGTGACACAAGTCAATGGCAAAGCTGGACGTTGTTTAGTGATAATGGTTTCAAAAGCACCTCCGTGGTTGAGCAGTGAGTGGCAATGGATTCACTCCCCTGTGGCTCCGGAGTTGAAGCTGAGCTGCAGGGGGTTAAAGAGAGGAGCTTGCCTGTCTAGAAACCCTGGATCCAGCCCATGGGTTGATGCCTACCAATTGATTGTATCTGGCCGACAACTGCTTCCATGGTGCTTTGCATGTGGCTGAGTCCCACCTGCTCCTGCCCAACAGCTCACCCTGGCCAATGTGCACAGCTTCCTGGCAGGGGTGCTCCCAAAGCAACTGTAGCTGCCCTGGTACTGATTGGCTCCCTCCACCTCCAGCAGTTCCTCCTCCTCCTGCCCCTGCCACTCTGGGCAGCAGGTAATGCAAGGAAGCTGTGGGGACGAGTGCCAGGCAGCAGATGCCCAACCAAGTTGGGGAAAAGCTGCAGCCAGGCAGCTCCTGCCCCAACACTTGGGGTTCCAGGGCCAGCTCCCAGCTTCCTTCCATCCACTCGGCAGTGTTTCTCAAACTTTTGATGCCTAGTGCACACTTTTTTTTTGTGGATTATATTTGGCAGCGCACTTTACTCTTACACACCCACGCACATTTTTAGGTGTAAGATTTACACATTGGTGCTCAAACCTTTGACCCCACAGGCCAAATGAATGGTGCTGTGTTGGTTTGTGGGCTGGATCTGGCCTGTGGGCTCAATCCTGTTTGGACGTTTGGTGGCATAGAATCACAGAACAACTCTTAAGGAAGGCACCTCAAAGGAGGACGAGGACCAATGGGCATAACCTAATAGAGGGTAAATTCAGGCTAGACATAAGAAAAAACTTTTTCTCTGTAAGGGTCACCAGAATCTGGAACACACTCCCAGCAGAGGTGGTGCAGTCACAGTCCTTGGAGGTGTTCAAGATGAGGCTGGACAAGCAGCTTGCTGAGCTCGTCTGAGCCTAATAAATTCCTGCCCATTTGATGATCTTACAGGTTGGAGCTGCATACACAGGCCCAGGAGAACAGGGCATTCAAAGGGAAGCCTCCCGTCTAATTAAGACCCTAATCATTTAACAACAAGGCATGGCAGAAGAGAAAGGCGGGCGGTGTTCCCAGAGGCAGGTGGGAGACAAGCACTGTGGCCTGTCAGGGAGTTTCCACTTTGCCACACGGTGCCATCATGGTTAGTGTCCACCAACGCTACATTGCAGTAATGACAAGCTATGTCACTGTAGCTTGTCACTACAGTGATATAACAACTTGTGTAGATGTACCCAACATGAATTTGGGGGAAGAGGCTGCTTTTCCTTTTGAAACACAAAAGACAGTTGGAAAGCTCCAAGTGGTAATAGAAAGCAAATGGGCACTAGTCAGACTGAGTTAGAGTCTCCATCTGAAAAGAAAACCAGGCTGCCTGCAGAGAGCCCCACTCCTTAGCTCTCCCTCATTAATTCTAGGGAAAGGGGAGGGACAATTTACCATGTAGAAAATAAAAGTATTAAACAGGAAGGGTATGAAGTTAGCTCTGTAATTTTTCTGATTCAGTTCTGAATGCAAAAGGTAAATCAATGCAGAAGCAGCTTTCCCTCCCTGGGCATGGTCAGTCTTCAGGTTAAGGTTCTACAAAGACTGAGGGCTTTGTGTGATTTCATCTTCTCTGTAGGGGCTTTCGCAGCAAAGAGGCTGGATCTTAGAAATAGATTCACAGATCCTGCAAGAGAGACCACGAAGGCCCCATTGACTCCTGGGCACTCCTATGGTGCAGAAAGTATATCAGTAGAAGAATAATCAGTGTTGTTAGTATAAAGAACTATATGTGAGAGAGAGAGAGAGAGAGAGAGAGAGAGAGAGAATTTATCCTAGAAAAGAGAAGACTGAGAGGGGATTTGAGAACAATCTTCAAATACACGTGAAAGGTGGTTATAAAGAGAATGGAGATACACCAGTGCTACTCAACCTTTTTGCTTGGTTCCGTGGGCTGGATCTGGCTGGTGGTCCCAATCCAGTGTGTGGCAAAGTGGGCCTCCCCAACTAGCCACAGTGCTAGTTGCCCTACTTGCCTTTGGGCACGCCCCCCACCTGACTCTCCTGCCACACCTTGTTCTTAATTAATTCAGATGTTAATTAAGGCGGAAGGCTGCCCATTTGTGCCCTGATGCCAGGGGGCGCTATCTGCAGCTCCGTACCTCCCTACACCGCAGCCTATGCCTCGCAGATGGCATCCAGGTGTTACAGTGCTCCTGGCCTACAGCCGGACCAAGGTTAGGCCTCGTTGTCAGACCTCAGTCACACACACATTCATACCGCCCTCCTCTCACTAGGGCCTCTTACACTCCACCCTCTCTCACAGGGTCTTTCATGCACCAGTGACTCATCCTGCCTTGCTCCCTCTTGAAGTAGGCCCCTTAGGCCTTAGGCTTAGCTAGTCCATTCCTTGGGTGGCAGATGTACCATCTTTTGGGCCTCTCCCAAGACCCTCACCGGGGTAATGGCCAGCCAATTACCCAACTGGCCGACCGGGTCTAAGCTTATATATATATATATATATATATCTATATATAAACGTACTGCGCCCTTGGCCCTCAGCCCTCCGGTTCTTCTCCCCCACACTGGGGTATCTCATCTCTGCCCCCTTTCTGGGGCTACCCCTCACGAGGGCATTCTTATCCAATACCATGACTGGTATCCCAGGGTCTCACAGGGACTCTCACTCCCCACTTGGAGCAGCATGACATTGTGCTCTCTGTAGGGCTTGCTTTTGACCCACACAGCCTCCCAGTGGTGGAGAACTCGCCCCTCTCTCTCAGGTTGAGCCCCCTCCACTCGGCCTCTGGCCCAAATTATACCTTCTGACATCTAGAAACATACCTTGGCCTAACCCCCTTCACTCGGGGCTCCACACCGCCCCCTTCACTCGGGGCCACGGGGCTTCCCTCCCCGGTGGGCTCAGGTGGCCATAGCCCCAACTACTTTTCTGAAGGGTCTTGCACCCCACAGGGCTCAGGTAGTCATAGCTGCACCTGGCCCCAACTGGCTCCAGTGTTATGCAAACCCACCCGAAGGTGAGGGCTAGGGTTAAGGCTCCCCAATCCACCTTTCACCAGGGTGATCACTGGCCTGGCATTTCCTGGGGGCTCCCACGCCAGTGAGAGCCCCACTAGGCCACCCACTCCCAGCAGGGGGCAATTTTAGGTCATGCCCAGGACCAGGAGCCTCCTAGCCATCCCATACAGCTCCTCCCTTACCTCCAGGATGATATATTAGGCCTTGTAGCCAGGTGAGGTTGCAGCCTTCCCTGCCAGCTGCAAAATACTCTGCTTATATAGCCTGAATCTAAAATGGCTGCCACAATCAGGCACCTGCTGGCTGCCTGGCTTAGGTCTTAAAGTGGCAGGCACCAACAGTGGCCTGCCACACACCTTCCCCCTTAAAATGATACCTGGGGGAGGTTCCCCCTACCGCTCCTCCAAAGCAGGCTCACCTCAGAGCCTGTGAGAGCCCTCAAGGGGCAAGCACCCCCAAAGGTGCTCCACCACACAGTGCTCAAAGCAGCTGGTGCAGGTTCCCATCTGACCGTGCAGATGGAAGTGGGGGACAGCCTGGCCCCAGGTGTAAGCCTGGCCCCAATCCAGCTGACTAGGGAAAGGGGATATGGCCTGACCCAGATCCAGCCAAACAGTGGGGAGGAGGCAAGGCCTGGCACAACAGAAAGGAGGGGGCTGGAGCTTGGGAATTTGGCAGCTGAGAGGGGTGGCATTATTAATTGCTTATGCTTCCCCACCACCAAATCAACTTGGGGGGAGCTCCATTGACCAGATACCATGGCTTTGTGGGCTTCAGGGTGAGTAGCTTTGAGATAGACTATTTATCTAACTGTAGCAGAGAAAATTTAAGTTGAAGATTAGAAAGAACTTTCTGACTCTGAAGGTAATCAAGCACTGGGACAGACTGCCCAGAATGGTTGTGGAATGTCCATCCCAGGAAAATTTCAAGAGACACTTGGCTGGGATGATTTAGTTAGGGATGATCCTGCCTTGAGCAAGTGCTCGACTAGATGCCCTTGTGATGACTCTTTTAGCTCTACTTTCCTATGATCCTATGGTTATGTGTGTATATGAATGCACATATGCCTCTGTAGATTACTGAGGAAGCTAATACAAATATTTATATTGCCCTTATGTCCAAAGATCTCTTTATAAATGATAATGAATACATCCTCCCATTCCTTCAGAACAATGCGAATCCATGGTAATATGAAAGACATAAGAGATCTTGCACCTTCTGGGATATTCAGTATTGCACAGCATTGACTATGGGTTAATTTATCAATCCAAGTTTGGAAGATCAAACCAGCACAGTCTATTGATTAGAACTATGAAAAGCCATAACTAGCATATAACATAAAACATGTCATAAAGCAATCTTGGACTGTTGGGGGCTACAGAATATTCTTATGGAACAAGCTCTATTAGATCTGTTTACAACATAGTATCTTGTAGAATTAGTTCTTATACATGTGCTAATCGGAAAGAAGACTCCAAACATACCACAATACCAGGTCCACAAGTCACTTTTGTTTTTGGGTAGAGGAATTAGATCCTTACCAGACAATGCCCCCTCAAGGTAATTAGATTAATAGCCATTCAAAGTTCAGCTAAGCTATGGCACCATAAGTATAGTAACAAAGCACTATGGTACTTTGACTAACTATTTAACATAGCACTACAAAAGCCTTCTCTTAAGAAGCACTGACACTAAAACAAATATTGACAGGGATGGATCCAGCAGGGGGTGCAATGTTGCAGATGCTCCCCTCCTCCCTTTGATTTCTGCTCCCAAATTTTAAAACAAACTGCATGGCAGGTGCAGTGGTATTTCTATTCAGGCAGCTGAGACAGTCAATTGATTTTATGACTCATTATCTCCCTAATTCCTGCTAATCTCTTTCCACTCCACAAGTGTTTTTACCTTCTATCCTTTTTTATCCTTTTTTTTTTTTAATAAAATCTTCATTTTCCACTATTCAAACTATCCTTGCTTCTGCAATATAGCTGTCTTTTAGCCATTCCTGGTCATGTGTCTCTTCTATTTCACAGTCCTGCAGGCTGTTTTTAGCTCTAGGTAGAGTCATAACTCAGGTGTAATAATATTAGCTCAGGTGTAGAAATGACTGACAGTGAAGTATTGGAGACACCATCAAGATGCTCAAGAAGGCTAGATTCTGTTTTATGAATCTGAACAAGAGATGGAAAAAGGAATCAGAACTCATGGTAAATGTAGTTGGTCTAATAAGATATTACCTCTACCACAAGTTCTGATTCCTTTTGCCCCTAGATCAATATGGCTACAATCTGAATAAGAAATGTACATTTAACTATAATAACCACAGCAATAATGACAGAGTATACTTTGACAACTTTTACTATTTTTTGCCTAAATTGTTGCAGTTTTAAAAATTTAATATATAATCTAGCAAATTAGTGCACATTCCAGTAATTATTTGGTTTTTGCTTTGATCTTAAACTGAATAATATAGTGATAGGCCCCTAACATACTAGTAAAGCTTCAAATGTCTCTTTAATTGGAGAAAATATTTGCTTTGTTACATATAATGATGTGCTACACCATGCATACCCTCTTCAAAATCCTAGATCCACCCACAAATATTGAATATTATATATACCAAGCTTTTTGTAGCTATATTCCTGTCTTACCACAAACACTCCCAATTGTATTCCTCTTTCACACTAGAGCCATTTTAATTCAACTGAGTTTCCTTCCATTTCCACCAGTTTCAAGGATTCTGGCTCCACTGATTTGGAATAGTTGGACATTTCAGAGTTGACAGTTAAAATGTGCAGACTCAATATTAATTGCACTGCACTCTTTGGACTCAAGTGACTCAAGTATTTTATGCCTTATTCACTGTGCTGGTCACTTCTAATTACCAGTCCTAGACTGAGCTATTCTGGGATTGGCACCTGGAGCAGTGATTCAATCATCTAGTATATCTACCAGCTCCATTTCCATGGTGATGCATGCTACAGAAGCTCAACTGTTGAGTTAGGAACAATGAAATCATTCAAACACAAAATGTAAGATTGTCATGATCTCCCCATGCAGACACTTTTCCACCTTCCTGCTCCTTCGTCTTTATGGGATTCCCACTCAGGGACTGACTTTGGTCATTTGGCCTGTGATAGCAGATACTTGGGCTAGTTTTGTGGAGCTGACACATGTATGCAGATGGGCAATTCACTGTTGTGTGCATGTTATCACGTGGCTGGTTGAGTGGGCAGTAGGTTGTATTATTACTCTCCTTTAACAGATAGGGAAATTATTGTCATGTTTACATCATGTTAATTAGCCCACCTATAGCATCACAGATACAACCTCACTGCTTCTGGTCTAGGAGGGAGCCCTCCTGAAGCAATATGATGTGCTTGAGGGCATTACTGTTGGCCCTGGACATGGCCTGAGACATTTAGGGTGAAATTTACTTGTATGCAAAGGGCCGGTGGAATATTTGTACATCACATGTCCTCAAATGAGGGCTCAAGAGGGACATGGGTGGTATGCTAACATTGTACTGAACACTTTACATAGTGTGACTCAGCTTCCAGGAATCCCTTGGTGTTACCCATGGTTTGTACTAACCTCAATTCAACAGCACTTGGGAATGGGATTAAACTTTCCCATATTTTCTCTTGGGTTCAGCATTCATCTTCAACCTTCTTGTATCTTATTCATTTTCAGAGCTTGACTGGCAACCAGTCTCCTGGCCTAACATTCCCTAGCTTGAGTTCTTGTTTAAATATTGTAAATGTCCAGGTCCTTCTCTCTGCTCTCATTTCCTTTGCCTGTGAGAAGAGTTCACTTGGATTTACTTTCCACTTGTCTTTCCAGAATTCATGTAGGTCAGCACAAAGAGTCACCCCTTGTGCAGTAAAGTTGAGCCCAGCTACTTGGCTGTCTCTTTCCGAAAGGGTGTTGACAAATCTCCCCAGACTTTTCCTGGACACTTTCTCACAAGAGCAGCACCAATTGCAGCCAAGGTTTTTTGAGGTTATTGTTTGTTTGGGGGTTGTTTTTTTTTGTTTTAATTTTTTTATGATCATAATGTGCAACAGTTGAAAAAATAAAATTACTACGACAGCAGAATAACAAGGAAAAGCAAATACTGGAGCTTTCATTCTAGCACCCGGAGGAACAATACATTGCTCAGATAACAGCACAACCTGCCCATATAACATCTGTGGGATGGGAGGGAGAGGACTGCAGGGCTACTTCCCACCCGCCTTTTGGGGTTGAGCCTTGGCACCCTATTGACTATGTAGATGAGACTTGGTTTCACAGCGATGGTTGAATGAATTTGCATCTAATTTAGACAGTGGGCTCCAGCCACATTGAAATGTCTCTGAAGAACCTAACTTGACTTCAGAGTTGAGCTGTTTTTTAACATCACCGTCACTGCAGGGAGCAGTAGGTCAATAATGTTGTTTCCTAGTGATTTGTGATCATTGGTATGACACCATCCCACATCCTCACACCTCTTAGTCTCTGCTCCCTCAGAGGTTTTTTATTAGATCTCCAGTCTGATTTTACTTTTTTTAAAGTTTTAATCTGAATTCAGTTTTTTTCAGCAGAAATTACAATCCCTGCTCCCACAAAAAATCTGACAAAAACCAGCAAATTTCAGCCAAAAACTAAACTGTGAACACTGAAAACCTGACCTATTGACATTTGAAAATTCTGCCATAATACTTCATTATGAATTCTAGTTTAGGTGCTTCAAGCTCTTCTCTTCTGTAGGCCATTAGACTATAATGTAACATTACAGAAGTCTCAAACCAGAGTGCATCATGCAAATGGAAGGCTGGCTTGCAATAGCAGTCAAGTAGAAGAAAGCAGATATGAGGCAAGTCAATTGTAACTCTGCTGAGGCACCCTGGCAACACTGTAAAATAAGGAAAAGTGGGTTGTGGTCAAAATGTTTTTAGATGTTCTCATTTTCAATGAAAAATTGACATTTTATGTGGAACGTAGACAATATTATAACATTTTTTGCTCAATCATCTGTAAAGCAGCTCTGACATAAAATTTGCAGCCAGGCCTAGTAAAAAACCTTTTCCATGTTTGACCTGTTCAAAATTCAGTCTTTCCAATGGTCTCAAAAACAGTGGTACTTTTGCCTCCCTAAATACTTTGGAGAGTCAGTTCACCTGAAATAAAGCCAAAGTTTTCACCCTCCCCACCCTGTACTCCGAGTTCTCTTTCTGATGAACTCAGCAACTCAGAGTGGGATCTATTTCACAGGTGTCTTGAGAATCCTGGGACTTCCCAACACAGAAGGTTTATGGGTGTGTTTAAATTACCCCAATTCATTCTATACCTCTCTGCACCAACTGGGTCCATGACTTGTTATTGACAGTGCACAAAAATGTCTTTGCACTCAGAATGTGCTCCGATATCTGCCTCCGGGTTAAATAAGCCTATTGCCTTTGTGGCTTCACAGAATAAACTTTGCCATACGAATACAACCTCACTCAGCAAAGAACATACAATGACTAATATTTAGGTCAGTTCTAGATTGTTATGTATATTATTGGCCTCACTGGTTAGGGGAGTCAGATATTACTTCAACGCAATCCTGTTTATTTACCAAAAAGTCACATAAACTCCCATTTGCCTGAACATAATAGTAACAGAAGGCAGCTTCCTCATCCCAGTGTCCAACTCTGTTCCTACAGTGAGTCCTGTGCCCGCACAAAGCCCTGTCCCACTGCTCCCTCCCAGGCCCATATTCACTCATCACTGTGTGTTGCCTTTCTTTTCTTTTCTGCTCCCAAATATCCAGACATTCCCAGAAACCAATCAATGCCCTAAGCCCTGTGTTTGCAGTCAGTCTCTGGGAAACTCCCACCCCACAAAGAAGTTACTCTGATCTGCCTTGCCACATAGCTTGTTTCTGCCACCCCTTATAATTGAAGTTCCTTTCGTTTCCTGGCAAATTGCAATGCCCCTCATTCAGTTTTGAAATATCAAGGCTTCTCTGAAGCCTTCTTGCATTCAGCAGCATCACTGGAGTCAAATCCCAACCAAAACCTGGGATGGAAATATCTGGAATTTGGGGAACGTTTGGGCCTGGAATCAGATTTTATAGCTTGAAGCCCATCTATGATATCAGGACAAATGTTAGTGGCCCAACCTGAGGTCTGGAAGTCATGGGAGTCTGCAAGCATTTGGGTCATCCCTGCTTCTCTCTGTTTAGAGTTAGACTAGAAGTGCCCAGACAGCAGCTGTGTCTGCCTCAAAGCACACAACATGGTAAACCCCACTAGACATGTTCTTCTTTCTAAAAAGCAGTGGACTTAGTGGCAGTAACAGACCCAAGGGGGGATGCTGAGGGGACTACTCCACTCTCTTGGAATGGGGCCTCCATCTTCCTCTGGTGTATTAGACTGGGCTATTTTTCTGGGTACTATGATTTCTTGGGTGTCCTGTTTTTGTTAAAGTTGACAGCCAGTGCTAAAACAGAACAAACACATCACCACAAATGAAGTGATGAGGGTCCCATCTCAAGGGTTTAGTTCTGTACTAATGCCAGACATTTTCTGGCCATGCACCCCAATGCCCAGAGCAAAGTGAGCCTATAACAAAATTCGTATTGCAGCCCTAATCAGGAGCAGACCTTTCCTTCCCTTGTCTGACTGACCTTATTACACTACAGCATATCATGCCCCTCAACCTCCTGCTGTTGGCTGGCATCTCCTTTTAGGTGCTCCAGAAAGGCTAACAGCCTCCCATAGCACTGAAGGTTAATGCTTGCCTTCCTAGAGTATGGGGCTCCAAGGTTTTCAGACACGCCCTTTCCTGTTTTATGCGCTAACAGCATGCTGCCATGTTAGGAGACTAGCGAGTGACTTTTATTTACTAAATTGTTCATTTATTTGCTTTCAAAAATCTGTCAAGTGGGGATTTTAGAGAATCTCATGGAAATTCTCCAGCCTTTTTGGGGTTGTCAGAAAGCCAGTCTCTTCAGACAGCTGCATTTGGGGCCAGTGTTTTTGTCACCCCTTTAGAGATTTATCTTTTAACTCTTCTTTTCCTTGGAGGCACACGTTTCTTCTACCAGAGCCCAGTTCTACAATTGATGTTACCTTACTGAGGGCTTTCTGGGGCTGATTGTGCCCAGACATGCAATGTTGCCCTGCTGATGAGTCTCTTAGAAGCAGGGTAAAGAGAGAGTCCCATCACTTGATCTTATACCAATGGGGGCTCACTGCTCAAGGAGAGATCTGAGGGGCATTCACAGGTTATGTGATGCATTTCTCCAAGACAAGAGCTCTCTGCTGCAGGATTGATGGCAGCTCCCCTCTAAGGGACCACCGGTGGCCACCGTGACTACACAATGACACCCTCCGGTAAAAAGGAAGCAAACTCCATTTGACTCGCCCTGTGCAGGTCAAAGCAAACCGACTTAGCGTAGAGTTTGATTTGTAAGCCCTTCCAGTATAATATTTCTGGTGTGGTTATAGACAGACAGCTTGCTCTGAAAGAACTCTATGGAGGCATGTTCACCAGGACACTCCAGTACAGATGCTTTGTGTGTCCAGAATGGGGTCAGGGCAGGGCAGCACAGCTGGAGCAAATGGGGGAATCTGGCCCATGATTTTTTTAACCTGCCATTGCCCATTCAAATAAAGTCCATGTTCAGGCTCTCACAAAGCTCCCTCCTACCATGGGGAGCAAAGGTGACTGGTCTGCAATGGATTGTCAGAGAACCAGCCTGTCACACAGGGGCTGGGAGTGCAGCACTGCTGTCCAGCATTGCGCCCAAGTTGGAGCCCTTTGTTTTCCACCCAGGACTCATCTAGTGTGTCCCAATGAAAAGCGAGCAGGTACGTAAGTGCTTTGTCCTTCCAAGGAGGGACATGCCCCCTCGAGTCATAGCGAGGATAATTTTTCTCCGGATGACCCTCTATTTCAGTAATATGATCGTTCTGTCATGGTTCCAAGCACTGATTTTGGCAGAACAAAGCGACAGTGCATCTTTCACTCCTCCAGCCAGGGAATGCAGCTGCGGGTCAGAGCGTGACCAATCGGGAATGAACATTTGGAGCGCATCTAATGCAGTTTGTACAGGGAGCCTTTCATGCATTCATGGGAGTGAATCCCACAAAGCGGAGCTGACATGGCCCTGCTCCTCCAACTTTGATATCTCACACCCTGCTCTGGGATAATCCTGCAGGACCTGATCAGCGTGGCTGAATAACAGCAGTGTCCCTGCCTGAGGGTTTTTTGCACAGAAAGCTGCTCCCAACAGTCAGCTTGCCTCTCCCTGCATTTGGTCCTGTATGTCCCAAACTGGCTCCCCCTCCACCCCCTCCCTAGCCTTCCCTCCCTAGGAGAAACAAGGAGCCTGAGAAAGCGCCCAGCCCCAGCCCAGCCAAGCAATGGAGCGAGCTAGAGTTTGTGGCAGTGTTTCCACTACCTTCCTGGGGAGAGCAAGATTGATGAGAACAGGAGTCTATAATCAGCTCGATCCGACCCCATCCTGTACTATGGGGGCCTCTTAAAGAAACACTGTCACTCTAGAATTAATGATTTTTTTGTTGAGGGGCTGGCCTGCCATCCTTACCAATTTAAAAGCATGCTGCCTCACAAGGCCACTTTTTAATTAGCCAGCAGAGGGGGCGGGCTTTACACACACACACAAACTAATCAATTGCAAATTGCCAGGCTGGAGCAGCATGGGGCAGACGGGGGAGGCGCGACAATGCCACTGCTCTGCGCTCCCCATTGCCCCGTCTCACTCCCCTGCCTCTGGGAACGGCCTTGGCAGGGCCGGCTTGGCCACAGGGTGCCCACCACGCCCCATATGCGGTGCA
Organism: Alligator sinensis; assembly: GCF_000455745.1. Classification (NCBI taxonomy): domain Eukaryota; kingdom Metazoa; phylum Chordata; order Crocodylia; family Alligatoridae; genus Alligator; species Alligator sinensis. The sequence goes on along the minus strand of NW_005842725.1, from coordinate 190,979 downwards.
TGTAAAACCGCCTGGTGACATGGCCTTTGTTCACTACGGACAGGTCACTTTGTCACTCCTGAGAGCGAGCTGTAACGTTTCAGCAGATTGTAAACGGGCAATGTAAATTTCCAGGCCCCTCCCCCTGCCGAAGCCCTCCATGGCCACGACGTTCTCCTGGGGCTTGTATGTGGAGTTTTGCGTTTCATGACCTGTAAGGGCGAGCATGTCTGAGGACCCTCCAAAATGAAAGGGTTTCAGCATTTCCACTGGGAACAGGAATATTATTGCTGGCTCGCTGCCTGTTACATTATGGCATTCTTAGGGGAGAGATCTGATAGCTTAATGATTGAAACTTATTCTGCCTTGCTATTGGGCAGAGAGGTGGTGGTGGGGGCTGTGCTTATGGGGTCAATAGATCTATCAGTTCAGCCTTTCTTTAGGTTTTAAAGATTTGACACGTGGAATATTTTCTGCAAGCAACAGGCTTTCATTTCAGGTGTCACCTTTTCAAATCCTCTCTAGATATATTAAGGTTAATATCAGAGACAGCAAGGTCTATAAAACCCTAATGTAACATTTACGTGCTAACGGCTTCTGTGGTAGCAATAAAAACCATATCAGTCAAATCATTGGTGCCTAAGAAAACACAGCTGCTTTCATACTGTACCAAAGTACTTCAGCTGGAAGATTTATCATGGCTCTAAAACCCTGTGGGGCCAAGCTCATTGCTGGTGCATATCCCCCGTCTGCATTGGAGATGAATTTGGGCCAATATTTTTATTTACATGCTTGCCAGATATTTCTGATGATTAAGAAATAAGTGGGGATAATAGCCTTCACCATTCTGGCCTTTCAAGGTGCTCTGGCCAAATATTAAATAATAAACTCTTCCACCTTTGACTTGGGTCAGCAGCATCATGCCCATTGTACAGACAGGGAAACCGAGGCACAGTGCAAGGCATGGAGTGGATGGCCAATCAAGGGTAGAGGCTAAATTAGAACTTGGCACTTTCGGCTTCCAAGCTTTTGCTCTATCTACTAGACCCTACAATCTCACTAGAGCCTCCCTCTTGCCAGGTGCATCCTGGGACCATTTGTCCTGGACACACGGACACTGTCTACAGAAGCTCAGCTCACTGAAGAGGAGAGCAATCTCCAACCTCAGATGTGTCTCAGCCTCTTCTTAAGTGGAGCAGGAATAGTCAGCAGGGCTAGCCTCAGGCCTGTGCATGTAAGGAAGGCTTCCATTCATATACACAAGCACAATTCTAGTTGGAGGTGTGTAGAAGCACATCCTGGGAACCACAGGCTGGACTGCAGTAGCTAGCAATGTACATGTTTGAGCCTGGGGTTGCTGCACCCTTGTCAATGTATTAAGCAATACTGGAGGCACCACTCCTTTGCCAGCTCTGGATTCTGAGCAGAGGCTCTTGAAATGGTGCACATGCTACAAGACCGCAATCAGAGTGATGTCTGCTTGGAGAAGCAGAACACACTTTAATGGCAAAAGTGATTGCCCTGACTGCACCCATTAACTCTGGCAGAGGGAGAGCACATGGAGGCTCTCAAGTGATGCTGTAACAGGGGGCCTCCTCAGGGAGGATCTCCGTGGCCTGCCCACCTGTTCTTGGGCCAACCGCCTGCCTTCTCCCCCGCCATGCCTTGATGTCAATTGATTCTCTAATTGATGTCACTCAAGCAGGAGACTGTCCATTTGGTGCCCCAATGCCAGGGGGCGCTCTCTGCAGCTCCTTTCCTGCCCAATACCGCAGCCCAAGCCTTGCAGATGGCATCTTGATGTTTACATAATCACCGGCCCCACGCTGGGCCCCTGAATCCTCCTAACAGGACCCCTCCAATCAGACAGCCTCTCCACCTTCATTCAGGCTACTAGCCCCCCAAAACCATTTTCCCCTCTCAGGTGTGGTCCCCCCCAGGACCTCCAGCTACCAGCCCTGGCCCACCTCCAGGCCAGTCGGGACCCCAGGCCCCCGGCTCTTGGGCATCCCTCGCAGTGGGCCCCTGGCCCTTTTGACCCTCCTGGTCCCGGCCCCAGCATGGGCCAGTTGAGGGTACTCTCTGGTTTGGTTGGGGTCTCTAGCCCCTCACTCTCTCCCAGGGTCCACCCTCTGGGCCCTTCACAAACACAGGGTTACCCACCCAGTGGTGGGGGCTAGGGGTTAAGGTGCCCTGACCCACCTTTCACCAGGGTGGTAACTGGCCTGGCATTTCCTGGGGGCTCCCACACCACTGAGAGCCCCACCAGGCCACCCACTCCCGGCAGGGTGCAGCTTTAGGTCATGCCAAGGACCAAGGAGCTTCCTAACCATCCCCTATAGCTCCTCCCTTACCTCCAGATAATCTCAGCTGCCCTCCAAACAGGCAATGTTGCTACCTGCCTTCCAGCAGCCAAACTGCCCTGTTTATATAGGCAGTCCTTGCCTCCAAAATGGCTGCCCTCGTCAGGCACCTGGTGGCTGCCAGCTCCAGGCCCTTAAAGTGGCAGGCACCCACAGTGCCCTGCCACAGATGCCTACTGCTTGTCGGGTGCCAGGTTGTTCTCAGGCTCTTGTGTGGTAGGACAGGCCCATGCAGAACCTGGAGCCGTACAGAACGGACCAGCTTCAGGGTGCATTACAACGTTGAAGCTCAAGAAAGGAGGCTGTCATGACAGGAGCCTGGGTTTAAATTAATGAGAACTTCTAGCCCTTTTCATCCAGACAATGATGTCATCATCTACAGGCCCATAACATCACCACAAAGTTGCAAAGGAGAAACTGAGGCACTGAAAGGTGAAGTGATTTGCCCAAGGTCACACAGCAGGCCAGGGATAGGCCTGGGAATGGAAACCCTAAGACTTCTGAGTCCCAACCTTCTGCACTGTGCACTGAGCAATACTATCACCAATGTTTGGCAGCATGATCTGTTATTATAAAACTTAGGTGCCAAGTGGCAGTAATATAACCAGGGCCACTATGCTCATGAATGTCAGTGCTCGCTGAACCAGAATCAAAGAAGAGGTGTTCCCTGGTCCAGCTGATCCAATGCTGTAGGGAGGGGTCTGGGTAGAAGGAGCTGGATCCTGAATTCGCTCAAACTGGAAGGATCTGGGTTGGAAGCTTCAGCTCTAGGCCATCTCCAGTGTTTCCAGTATAGGTAGCCCATGTTTTGCCACCGAAGGAGCTGGTGCCTTCATTGTCTTTCCTTTGACAGGCAGGTTGGGACTCAGTGTAATGTCACTAACAGCAAAGGAATTACATCAAGGGCCAACTTGGTCCACAGCATGGCTTGCTCTTCTATTCCCCATTCCAAATCCTATTGTTTGACTAAAACCTCATTAAAAATCCTGGGGTTCCCATTATTTGAATCTTTGAAAATGAGCCTGCATGGAGCTCTGGGCAACAGAGTGGGTGCGTCTACATGAGACTTTTACTGCACAGTTGACTAATTAAGTGTGCAGTAAACATCTTGGCATCGGCATGTGTGCCCCTGTTAGGGTGCACAAAACTCAAACTCCGCAGCAACATAGTACTTCTAAAATACAAGCACTACCCTGCTGTGGAGTTTTTTTGTGCACAGCAGCACACATGTAGATGTTGCCCTGGTTGGCTGGGGCACAGGGCACTTCAGTGTGGGGCTAGCTGGCAGGCAGCCCCCGTACTAAAGCACCCTTTTGCTTGAGCCAGGCATTCTGCAGCACGTGAAACCCAGTTGGAGCAGCCCTGCTCTGAATGGGCTCCATGTGCTGCAAAGCAGCTGGCTGAGGCACGAGAGTGCTAGCCCCATGCTGAAGCACCCTCATGCCTCAGCTAGCCCCTCTGCAGCACATGGAGGCTGGCAGGCTGACCTCCCAGGTCCCCTGCCAGCCCAGGCTGCTCCGACAAATCCAAGTAATATGCTCTAGAGTTTTTGTTCCTAGGCGCACATTCAAATGGTGCACTCGGAAGCAAAGAACCCTGGAGCAATAAGCTCTGGATTTTATTCATGCACATTAATTGCATATGTATACGTGCCCAGTATATGGAACAATCCAGGCTATTTCCCAGAGGGCAAGGGCAGGCCCTAATTTCCTTTTTCTACCCCAATTTCCCATTATTCCTGTAGCAGCCATAATAGACACACTTCACTGAATGAGAATAAAAGAATACTCCCAAAACTGCAAGGTTTGAGGAAGATATGGCTTAAGCAAGGGGCCAGGGGCCTAGAACTGGATCCCTTTGTCCCTCTGTGCCTTAGCTTCTTCATCTGCACGATGCAGGTAAAGCCCCCTCTGACACGTTTCCACCTGGTGACATTCTGCATTAACGTACAACCCAAGGTGGAGGCACCAGCACATTGCATACCCAGGCCCTTGGAGCATCAAAATGGCTCTCAGTAATCTTCCAAGAGAACGCTCCTGCACAGATGAGTACAATCTGCCCCCTGCAGCCTGCCCTGGATCCCCACAGCACAGGAAAAAAGGCCTGGCAAACAGCCCTTACCCCATGCAGCACTGCACTGCCAAATACTGCCTGCAAATGACATTTCATTCCACTCCTTAAAAGCTTTTAGCTGATCACTCTGGTGCGATAACATATCAGGTGATATTTCATACATGCCGGGCCTTTCCTTAATGTACAGTATACATATGAAGTGCTTTTTTACAAGCATCAAGGGCTCAGAGCCCTATTGTTGGAGAAATTTAGAAAATGATGCCCAGGACACATTCCTGCAGCTGAAATATTCCAGATGCTGAAGGCAGAAAGGTTCTCCGTAACAAGTTTCACCCTTCACCTTCTTAGCTCCAGGGCTCTGCTTCTCTGGACTGTAGCATGAGTTACTATATTGCAGGCAGGAAGGAGCCAGCTGGAGGCAGACACAACATCTCCAGACCACTCTGAAGTACAATACAGGACAATGAATTGCACGAGCAGAATGTGTCTCAACATAGCTGGAGTTACTGGAATGCTTTTGCCTCTGACCCTGTTCTACTGAGGGTTAGCCAGTGCAGTGAGCTAAAGTCTAGACTGGCTTCTGCAGACCTGCCAGATCTCTTGGAAACTGAGGTATCTGGCACTCAAGAGTGGAACAATATTGCTTGTGTATTAATATGGCTAATGAAGACCCAGAACCCCCCGAGAAGTAGGTTTCAGTGGGGGGAAAGTGAGCCAGAAAGGGACAGAGATTTGCACGGACTCACAGAACAACTTAAAGCAAAATCAGAATGGGACACTGGAGCTGTGACTACCAGTCTGCTGCTCTGACCAATGGACCACACTGCCTGGTAATGAACACTGTGACAAGGTTGGCTAACAGCCTCAGAAGCTGTGAGGGCACTTGTTTGACAGAGACTACTTCCCTGTCTTTATAACACTGCTTTGTGCCCAGAGATGCTTTAAGCATCAGGCTAGGGTAGACGATGCAAAGTTGATAATACCAGAGCAGTAAATCACTGACTCCTGCTGGCGCCCAACCCTGAGCACAGAGGAGACCTCCAGCACCGGAGAGTTTCATCTAGCCGGGGCTCACAGGGCACTGAAGGTCAGAGTAGAGCCAGCCCCTGAAAGTCCATGCTAAGGAGGATTTGGCAGGATGCTGGGAAGAAGAGAGCTCTCATAATGGTTTGCTCTGCTGCCTGCTGTTTTCATTATGAGACGCTCTGAGGGGCGATCCGAGTTTCTCTTTGGGAGCTCTGCAGGCCAGCAACAAAGGCCTTGAACCCTCAGTCATTTCCAGTACAGCGACTGGGGAAGGGAATTGTTATTGTAATGAAGTGGCTAGCCCCCACTTGGGTTGCAGGTCCCGTACCCATTGGAACAGCCTGGAGGATGGGGTTGGCTGGGGCTGAGGTGGGGAGACAAAGGTGTTACCCTGTCAGGAACAGGAACAGGAACAGAAAAGCAGAATATTGGTCAGAATTAAGACTGTGGGCCAGTCCCTTACTCTGCAGGGCAGTAATTAGATGGGCTCAGGGTCCAGTTGGATTTCTCCATTGCTGCCAGTCACAGGGCTGTGCACCTAGGCTAAGTACAGACAATGAAAAAGCCCTAGGCTGAACCAATTCAATCTTCACAGGTTAGCCTAAACTCCATAAATTGAACCAATAAGCAAGTGAACAGATATTCACTTTCGATTCCAGAAATGCAACCACATGCCTGCAGTGTCTCAGGCCAGAAGCTGGGGGGCGCTAGAACCCACTTCCCTGCTCGGTTGGAGCCGACCACTTGGGCTAAGGCTAGCCTGCCCACCCTGCAAGTGGGGGGGTTGCTGGGGAGAAGCAAAGCATCCTGGGATGCTGAGGGACTGTGAGTTAACTTGAATCCAGAGGGGATCTGGGACAGAAGTTCAATAAACCGATTTAATCTAAATCAGTTAAGTCTGATACTACATCCATCCAAGTTTACCTTAAATCGGTTTCTGCCATTTTGAAAGTGATTTATGTGTATTGAACTGCTGTTGTATTACAGATCTGAACCAGTTTCAAGTAACTTGTACTGACTTATGTGTAATTTCTGTCCCTAGCCCTGATGATTTGGCTCTGGGGAGAATGCTCCCCAGGAATGTGAGTGACATGGTGTAGACATACCTAAAGAGACCTCAGAGGCTTTTGTGGAGAGAGAAGGAAGCTGACAAGAAATTCTCCTAGGGCAAGGATGGGTTCACAAGTCATGCTTACACCTGGCCAGCCAGGACACTCCACTTTGCCAGCTACCTTCCTTCCACCCACCATGGAGCAATATGGTCTCTGGCCAAGGATAATAACCCATCCCAGACTAGGGTGCTCTGTACCTGCCAAGTACCATATCCCTTTATTCCAGGGCGCTTGGGTGTCCTGGGTCATAGGTAGGAAGAGCCAAAATCAGGTTCTCTGCTCTGAATCTTATTCCTGTCTCAAAGCCCAATTCAAACTGTTCTTTGTGTGAGTCTGTAGCATGGCAAGGAGTTGTACTTGTGTTAGGTCACAGTGGGGAGCTAAGCTCCATCAACCAGTCTGGTCTTACAAGACTACTAGCCCTGGTGGAAGTAGCAGAGATGACCTGAGATGAATGTACTCAAGGTTCATGCACTGCAAGGAGGGAAACACATGTCTGGACCCCGCTGCCCACAGTGAGAGTATTACTGCAGAAAGGCCATGCAGTTCCTGGGGAAGGATAAATGCCTGGCTGAAGTGAGATGGAGCCAACTGTGTCACGATTGCTGTTGATGCTATCCTGGGGACAGATAGACCCAACTGACTGAGCGAAGTTGGCCCACAGTACCAGTACTGCTGCTCTGATTTTGGACCTTGACCTTCCTCCAGGTCAAATTGTATTCTATCCCCCTGGTGTTTCTTGCCATAGATGATCCGAGTTTCACTCACTGCTCAACTTCTATTTCATTTCCTTATCTCCAGAACTGCTTGGGGTGCATCTGTCCTGCAACTCCCACCTGGTTCCCCAGAGCAAACACAGACCCAAGCTGCTGGGACCCGGTGGTGGGATTTCAGTAGCCTCTTCTCAGAGGTTCATCTCACAGTATTCATTTAGCATTAACAGAGCGGGAAGGATCCTGTTTGCATAGCCCTGACTCCAGAGTCAGCAATTTACCCAAGGTCAGGGAAAGGGCCTCATGGACTCAGTCCTCTTCCATTTCTAGGGGCCTCATCTGTATCAACAAGCAAGGAGTGTGCACACTTCCCCACAATATCACTGACCTTGGCCCAAAATGCTTATTGCTAGATAATTATCAGCAATTACCACTTGCAGCCAGGGAGATCATCACAGTTTCCCTCCCAAAGGGCAGGAGCACGCAGAACAGACTTCAGTGGGGGGAAGGTGGTGGAAGGAGGAGGAACAGCACAGGGAAGTCCTGTAACCCACCGGTGAGCGTGCACTACAGATCCACATCTGCACTGATCTACAGCAGATATGAGTCATTACAGCCATCAGCTCATTTTGCAGCAGTCCTGCTCTTAGATCTGGAGGGTCCTTGTGTCAGCCCTATGATAGCTGCTGCTCTCGTTCAGGTGTTAAAACCCAAGAGAGACTGGAAGGAGAGGAAGAAAATTAGGGGGAAGTTTGCACTTACCTTCCAGGGAGCTGCAGGTACTGAATAGCCAGACCACCACCAATTAGGATCCTGTAGGAGGAAAGATAAGTGTAAGGTATGTGCAATCATGTGGACATACCATCTTGTACTGGCCTGAATGCCTTTGCATATCTTAATAAAGCACAGTGAGTGCTTGCTCCCCAGGGTGGCACAGCAGGTTAGTAGCTGGGATTCTGTCACTGAGTCCCTAAACACCCTACAAGCCTGTGGTAGCAAAACTAGAAATAGCTAACAATTCTCTGTGCCAGACTATGGAAGAAGCACGTTGATTAATTTTATAGTGCTTGCTTGCTTTGTTTGCTTGTATGTGCTTGGCTGTATGTTCTAATATAATAAAAGGCTTGGTCTGTCTGTCTGTCCATAATGCTTCTGGCCAACTGCACATACGCTGCTGAGAGGGTGGGCAGTGATCAGCTGGGCGGCCTGGGCTGTCCGGGCCCAAGCTTGCACCCCTGCCGGGGAAGTTTAGCAGCGGGGAACATGCCCATCTGTCCGAGCAGGGAGTGGGGCTTCATAAATTCACAGACTGTAAGGCCAGAAGGCACCTTGGAAGACCATTGGGTCAGGCCACCAACACCAGCAGGAAAGATAGCTAGGGTCAGGTGACCCCAGCAAGGTGACTATCCAGTCTTCTCTTGAAGATTTCCAGGGTAGGTGATTGCACCACCTCTGGAGGGAGCTTATTCCACAGTCTGGATACCCTAACTGTGAAGTTTTTCCTAATGTTGAGCCTGAATTGGTCTTCCAGGAGTTTGTGGCCAATACTCCTAGTTTTCCCCTCGAGTGCTCTGGTGAACAGTTGCTCACCGAACCCTTGATGTACTCCTCTAGTGTAGTGGTAAGCTGCTACCAGGTCCCCTCTCAGCCTTCTTTTCTTCAGGCTGAAGAGTCCCAGATCCCTCAGCTTTTCTTCGTACGGCTTGCCTTTTAAGACTGATCATACAGGCGGCTCTTCTTAGGACTCTCTCAAGCTTGTCCATGTCCTTGTTAAAGCATAGTGCCCAGAACTGGATGCAGTACTCCAGCTGCGGTCTCACCAGTGCCGAGTACAGTGGAAGAATCACCTCCTGGGTTTTACTGGAGATGCATCGATTGATGCATGCCAGAGTATTATTTGCCCTGCTGGCTACAGCATTGCACTGCCAGCTCATATTCATACTGCGGTCTGTATTACCCCCAGGTCCCTTTCATTCATGGTGCTAGTCATGAAGTGGGGGGGATCATGGTGGTGGTGCCCCCCAGAAGAGCCAACAGGGAGGGGGAGGCAGCAGGCAGAGATGGGAATGGGGAGGCAAGTGAACTCAGGCCAGGTGGACCCAAAGCAGTGGGGGGTAGGGGGGTGGAGCAGGGTCAGACCCGAAATGGTGGTGGGGTAAGAGGGGAGCGGTGTCAGACCTGAAGTGCTGGTGCGGTGGGGAGGGGGTGGATCAGGGTCGGATCCATAGTGGTGAGGGAGAGGGGTGGTGAAGTGGGGTCAGACCCGAAGCTGTGAGGGGGTGAGGGGGGAGCAGGGTCAAACCTGAGGCAGTGTGGGGGTGGGGCAGGGGGAGGGGGAGGGAGCAGGGCTGGACCCAGAGCAGCAGGCAGGGTTGGGTGGCTTTGTGGTGTAGTAAGGATCTCTGCATATGGAAAAATTACGGAGGCAGATGATAAACTGAAGAAATAGTGTTTACCCATTGCCCCTAGTATGTCTAGTTTATGGTTCAGGCACTTGTGCTACAGGTTTTCCACAGGGTGGTTTGCTGAACCAATATTAGGTGAGACTGGGCTGGGGTCAGGCTTATTCTGGAGGCACAACTGTCAACCCTGTGCAGTGTCAAAAAGGAAGAAGACTTCCTGGATAGGAGTTATGAGAGGATGGTGCAGAAGAAGCTGAAGAGCAAGGAAGACAAAGGGAAGCTGGAAGCAGGATCACCAGAAGTCACTGATAAAAGTAAGCAACTTTCAGGCTCTATGTATGGGAACTACAGGTTAGATTGCTGCAGAGGAAGCAAGGGATGGCAGAGATTAGAGGCATATCTCACAGACCAGGAAGCAGGAGTTGTATGACCTTAAGGATGGGGATTCCATGACCCCCATGTGGAAAAGGAGGACGTCACAAGCCCCCATCTGTCATCCAGACCTCGGATCATGAAGTACACTGCCTGCCTGGAGCCTGAATTCAGGACACGGTGGAGAGAGTGCTGGAACGTATCTGTCATTTTGACCACTAACCCTTTCCTGCTTATCCGTGTGGGCTGCATGGACTGACCCTGAACAGATCAGAGGTGACCATAAGGCTGTGGGCAGGGGAATATATAGGTCTGCAGTGCAGTTGGCATTCACATCTATCCTCTCTTTCATAGGGAAGGGCCAGGCAGCAATCATTCCATCATGATTGCGAATGTATGGCTTAGAAAGGGATACTGATAGGAAGACTTTGGATTCTTGAATTAACAATGGACAGAGCTTCTGGGAAACAGGACTGTGTGCAGAAATGGGATCCATCTGACAAAGACTAAGAGCATCTTCAGGCATTATCTGGTAAGGGAGGCCCCCACCTAGATTCTACAGGGAATGGTGAAGAAAACCCACTGGCCATAGTAGGATTAAGAACAATGATGAGGACCAGAAGAAGAGGGCTAATTCTGAGGAAGGGCCAGGGAACCACAATACTGCAAAAAAAAAAAAGATGAAAGAGGAAAATAGTGTGATAAAGTGCAAAATATCTTTTATGAATGTATACAAATGCAAGGGGCTGGTAGAACAAGCATGGAGGACTGGAAGTCATAAGATATAAAGATAAGTAGGACTTAACTGGCATTACAGAAACTTGGTGGGATAAGTCCCATGACTAGAATATTAACACTGAAGAAATAGTATACCTTGTTTTGGAAGGACGGTTCAAGAGAAAAGGAAGCAGTACTGTACAATATGTCAAGAATACATATGCTTGTTCCCAGGTCCAAGAGGAAGAAAACAGAAGATCTGTTGAATATATTTTGGTGAAGGTAAAAGGAGAAAAAAACAATGGCGATACTAACATGGGGGTCTTCTATCGGATGCGAAATCAGGAAGGAGTATACAATGCATATATGATGCATTCTGCAAAAAGGTAACAAGAATATCTAAAACTTTTATGTGATAGAACTAATGAGGGACTTTAACTTCTCTGATACTTGCTGGAAGAATAATACAGCAAAATCCAAAATGCTTTCCAAATTCTTAATATGTGTAGAGGACAACATTCTGTTTTAGAAAGTTCAAATTAAAACCAGGTTGTCATATGTCTTGGATCTTGTTCTGATCAATAAGGAAGAATTGGTTGTGAAAGTAAAGGTGACCAGAAACACTAAAGTATTCATAATATCATTGAATTCATGATTCTAAGGAAGAGAAGGCATGTGGTGGGCCGAATGAAACCACTAGACTTCAAAGGAGTTTATTGCAACAACTGAGAAAAACAGTAGGTTATGTAACATAGATGGATAAAGGGGCTCAGGAGATCTGGCAGTTCCTAAAGGATGATGTATTGGAAGTTCAACAAGAAACTATGCCAACATGGTTGAAAGACAAGAAGAACCAGAAGAGACCCAGATGGCTACACCAGGAACCTCAAAATATTTTTTTTTTTTAAATTGTGCAATGGAAGGAAGGGTGACTCACTGAGGAAGCATACCAAAAAAGAGCAAGAATCTGTAGGAACAAAATCAGAAGGCAAAGATGAAAAATGAGATACAGCTGGCAAGGGATTTTAAAGGCAGCAAGAAGGGGTTCCATAAATATGCCGGACATAAAAAGGCCAGGGAAACTGTGGATCCACTGCTCTATAATGCAGGTGAACTATTAAGTGAAGACATAAAGAAGTCAGAGCTGCTTAATGACTTTGCCTCATCTTTACAAATACTAAACAGTGACCAGACAGCTAACAAAACTGATATAAACAAAGATGGGGAAGGGCTGCGGTTCATGATAAGTAAAGGGTGCCTTAGAGAGCATTTAACAAATTTGAATGAATTTAAGTTGGCAAGACTTCATGAAATTCATCCCTGAAGGCTGAAAGGCACTAGCTGAAGACTTTTCGGTATCACCAGCAATATTTGCAAAGTCATGGATGACAGGTGAAGTCCCAGAGGACTGAAGAAAGGGTAACATAGTATTTGACTTTAAAAACGATAAAAGAAAGACCCAGAAAACTACAGACCAGTAAACCTGACTCAAATATCTAGGAAGTTGGTAAAGCGAATTATTAAAGATTCCATGTATAAATACTTGGAGGAAAAAGAGAAATGCTAGCAGCCAATATGGATTTGTTAAGAACAGATAATGCCAAAACAGTTTGATATCCTTCTTTGACAGGGGAACTAGCTTAATGGATGAAGAGTGCACATAATATACCTGATCTTTAGTAAGGCTTTTGACATACTCCCACACAAAAGTCTCATAAGTAACATGGGTTAGATAGAATTACTGTTAGGTGGATACGTAATTGGTTAAATAACCAAACGGATAACCATAAATGGATTAATGTCAGAATGGCAGGAGCAGTTCCACAATTCTGGGTCTGGTATGCTTTAGTGTTTTTAATACTGATTTGGATATGGAATACAACTTCCCAGTCCAGTCTGGAGATGAGGGCTTGTGAGCACTTTGGAGGACAGGATCAAAAGGGTCTTGATAAATGAGTGAACTGGGCTCGAGGCAATGAAATGAAATTCAATGAAGGCAAATGTCAAGTATAGCACTAGGAAGGAAAAACCAAATGCACAAATACAGAACGGGGCATAACCGGGTAGGCAGTACCACTGCTGAGAGAAGTTGTCGGGTATGGTGGATCACAAACTCAATATGAGTCTACAATGTGATACCAGGAAAAAATGCAGTTTTGGCCTATATTAGCAGAGAAATAGTGTATAAGATAAAAAAGGTGATAATATCATTCTACTCAGGACTGGTTAGGCCTCAGCTGGAATATCATGTACAGTTCTGGACTCCAAATATTAAGAAAGATGTAGTAAACTTGGATCCTAGGTATGCTTAATTTGGAGAAAAGGACATTAAGGGGGAAGGTGCAATAGCAGTCTTCAATTCCTTTAAAGACTGTCTTGGAAAGAAAAAAGGAACAACAACTGCTCTCCTTTCCCATAGCTGGCAAGACACAAAGCAGTGGGTTTAAATCAGAGCCAGCTTTAGGGGTGGGTGGTGAGGGCCTATAGACATGCTGGGAAGCTGTTCCAATGCGCTCTAATTACCGCGCTTCAGCAGCCTCCTGCATGTCGTGTTTCACCGTCCCCATGCTTCAAAATGGCAGCAGGGGCACTTGAACTAAAGCTCATTGAACAAGCTTTAGTTCAAGTGCTCTTGCCACTGTTTTGAAGTTTGGGGACACTGATACACGAGATGCTGCAGTGTTTTAATAAAAGTGGCTCTCGGAGCTGCTCTAAAGTGCCCCCCTTGCCCCTCCCCCCCAACCACCAGAGCATGGGTAAAAGTGCCTGGGGGCACCACACATAAACACACACACATGTCCTGCCCTGCTGTTCATGCCGGGTGGGAGCCATTGGAGCACTTCGGTGGTAACTAATCCTGGGGGCTGGGTGCTGGGTGCTGGGTCCCCCCTCACAGCTGTACCTGATGGAGGTGTCTGGCTAGGGCAGCGCGATAAAAAGCTCCAGGCTGGCAGTAGCAGCAATGGCAGGTACTGCCAGAAAGCACGATGGGCTAGGAGAAGGGTGCTGAGAGCCAGGCCAAGGGCAAGGTAGAAGTGCCCACTGAGAAGGTGGCGTGACTGGGCAGCTCCAGCTTGTACACCAAGGGCTTCACCATCACTGACCTGCTGGGGCTGGAGCTCAAGCTGCAGCCACTGCTACCACTGCTGAGGGTGAGGGCATGGGCAGCTGGGCAGGGCTAGGTGGTGACACCCTGCCATTGGGGTGGGCTTCCTGCTTGGGCACCCCTCCCTGCTGCCCACCTGCCTGCGCTGAGCCCCTGCTGCCCCCCAGCCCTGCCACCTGGCATCAGGCCAACATCTTGGATGAGCAGACATGCACTGCCCCGGGATAGCCCATGGGGTTTCCTGCCACCCACAGCCACTGGGCACATGTCCCTCACGTACACACCCCGCTCCCACACACATACGCACCTCTCCCAGCCACCCCCACCCTCCACAGTTGCCCCACTCCTCCACCCCCTCCCAAACCAGTCTATCCCCATAACAGAAGTTCAGCACACATAAACTGGTTTAAAAATGGTAGAACCCGGTCTAAGATTTGCATGCTCCCCCCGCCAGGCGACTATGCATTCAAGACCACTCTAAACTACGCTGCTTACACAAAACTATATAACTTAGATCAATTCTGCCTCAGCCTTTTTGAATGTCTGCACCTAGCCTATGATCTGGATTCTGCCCCTGCTCTCCTTGTGGTGTCTCTGTTTTTGGATGCTGGGAAAAATGCAGGGAAGAGACTTGATCTCACATTTACTTCAGCTACCTACAGCCAAAAATATGAATATAGTTCTAAACCCAGATTTCTCTGATTTGCTGTTTTTCTTGGAAGTGTTTGTGAATAGCTAGAGAACTGATATGATTATGACATTGTGGGTAACCAGAAATTGAAACCCAAGCCTCTTTCTGGGAAAGACATACTTAATGAGACTTTTCAGAACTTTGTTGTTTCCTATGGGTTCACTCAGTCTTTCAAATGCCTGGCAAATATTTGGGAGGAAAGATCTGCTAAATTTGAGACACCTGCCCCTTCTGCTAAAGAACAAGAGAATGCCTAATCCAATTCTCTGTGGTTCCATGGAGCCCCCAGCAAAAATAAAGAAGAAAAGATTTGATGTTCCTGCTAGTTCTGAGATAATATTGAACTGGAATTGCTCTGCTCTGTGGGTTTTTTCTTCAACTGACTTAAATCTTCCAGTAAAATAATGACCACCTAGCCAGTACTTTCTTTGGCAGGTGACCTTTGCTTCAAACACAGCCATCCTTCTTGTTAGGAAGGCATTCACCAAATGAAATCATTTACTCTGAGAAGGGAGAGCGCACACCTTCTTGTCAGTAATTTAACTCATCTTGTCTTTGAAGGCCAGTAATCACTTTAAAGTTCCAGCTGTCACTTTCTCTGGCGTTCTCTATGAGCTTGCCTAACCCCAGACTCACCCCCTCCTCCCAACCCCCTTAGGCAGCCTCTCACTTTGCAGCACACAAGGCAGGAAATTAAGAACTGTCTTCAAACAAAACCTCGACTCCTCCAAGAACCAAAAAAGAGATAATTTCCTCAGTCTCCTCTCACTCACAGGTCTGGATTAAAGTAATTGGAGGCTTTTGGCCCATGTTATCCCAATTCAGACAGTCAGAAAAGGTTGAGGAATGGAAGGGAGGAGCAGGTTTCAAACCTGAAACTTCTGGTCCCTGGCTGTTCAAAATCCAGAACTGGAAACTGAATTTTGCAGCTTTTCTGTCAGACCTCACTGAAACATTTAAAGCTCAGGATTCAGACTCCAAAGGCACATCCAGATGAGTACATGTGCACTTTGCAGTGTCTCAAAGGCTTTTGAGATGCCGCAAAATGCATGTGGCACACGTCAAAAGGTTTTCCACACTGGGATTTCCCGGCACCTGAAAAAAGTCCCCCCAAAAAGCAGATGGTGCACATGGCTGCAGTCTGGCCAGCCAGAGCCACACTCCAGCTGCCAGCTGGGCTCTGTGAGCCCAGATCACTGCCACTGCAGCCCCAGGAGGCCCCCAGGACCCCAAGTAAGACTGCTGGGGCCAGCCCAGGTGCTGGCCCCAGCCTCCCCTACCCCACCCAGGGCAATTTGCCACGCACCAGAGCATGCATGTGAGGGTGTTCCCTGGGGGCAAGTAGCAGCAGCACAACTAGGTGCTGTTGCTATTTGTCCCTGGGGAAACGTATGCGCATGCTCATCTGGATGCCCCCCAAATGTTTTGCTATTGACTTAAAAATGACATGATACTGAAAATAATAAGCTCAGTATCTCTGGCCTTGGGTTTGGATCTTGAGTGAAGAGGCCCATGTTCAAGATATTTTTTCCACAGACAGGGCCACAAAAATCTTAATATATATTTAGTAGGCCTGTGTGAAGCGGCTAGTATTCACCTCAGATTCAGCCGATTTGGGGGACAGTGATTCGATTTGTGATTCGAATCGCTGTCCCGAATCGACTCGGCTGAATCTGAGTCAGAGATTTGGCTGCTGCTGAATCAGCCAAATCTCCGAATCACACAGGCCACATCCCCCGCCCACTCTCAATGGTTGCCCTGCCCACTCGAGCTCCTGGCTCTTTGAAAAAAAAAGCCCCCACTTACCAGCTCCTGCCAGGCAGGGGGGGGGTGATCCCCACTGCCCCCCCTTCCCTATGCTGCATGGGGGGCTCTGCCATGAGTCCCCAGAAGCCCAGAGGTCTCTGCAGAAGCTGGTGAGTCCAGGGTTGCTTTTTTTTAAAGGTCCAGGAGCTGGGGCGGGCGGGGCAGCCATGGGGGGTGGTGCTGGGGGAGCAGGGGCTGGCAGGGCTCCCCTCATTGTCCCCTAGTACTTGCTAGCATGGATTTCAGCTGCAGATCCCT
>NW_005842725.1:157900-174296 GCF_000455745.1 Alligator sinensis | reverse complement strand
CCTACTTACCAGCATGGAGTCTGGGTCCAGCTCCCTGCTGCAGCCAGCGCAGACTGCCCAAATCGCCGAAGCTCACTGAAGCTCTCCAAATCTTTTCTGAATTGATTTGGAGAACTTTGAATCAATTCGGACCTTTTAATTGGTCCCCTGATTCAATTCGGATTCAGAGATTCGGCCACTGAATCAGACCGAATCTCCTCCGAATCAAATCAGCACCAGAAGCTTCACACAGCCCTAATATTTATGGAAATCTGAGATTCCCTTGTATTCATGTGAAGCCGGAACCTGGAGCTTCAAGAAAAGCACCTAATACCCAGGATAAAAATCACAGGAGTTGGCAACAAAGAATGCAGGTATTCGAGAAATTAGCACTGTATAGGTGCAACAGTGCAAAAAGATGTGTTGGAGACTCAAGTTCTTCATGATTTTCCAAGAAAAGAAGGCTGACATGCCAAGTCAAGTGCCACGAATTGACATATGTACACTGAGGACTACATTTGGAAGAATATTCAGAAGTTCTGATTACTTCTGCAATGTAAATTATCATTTGTAACCTTCCCTATTCCTCTTCCTTGTGAAGTTCAAATGCTTTGAAACGGGGGCGCTCAAACTGAAGTCTGTGGCCTACCAAGTGTTGATGGAGTTCTTCTTGTGGCCTGTGAAGATCTATTTCTTCATATGTTGCTGACTTCTCTTTATTTCAAATAAACTTGATCTTAGCCCCAAAGGCTGTGCTATAATGATTCCTTTCCCAATTTTTTTCTAAATATGCAAGTGTTGTAATTTCCACAGGAATGTTATCCATTACTAAACTGGGAAGGGCATGTCCTGAAGACAATCTCTGTAGTACATGTAATTCTCTGCTATCAAGCTGAAAATGCCTGTTCCAGACTATAAACTGTGTAGCAGGGCTGTCCCGCTCTTGAGTGGCTGAGGCCCACAGGCTCCCCTAGCCACAGACTGCACAGATGGCTTACCCCCAGGCCACATGCCCTGCAGGCTGCAAACCATGGCATATAGGCTCCACCCATACCACGCTGCAAGGGCCCCTCCTACACCACGCAGCCCCCTGCCACCTGGCTCCCCATCACGTCAGGCAACCCCTGTTGCACCATACCAATGCCTCTGGGTCATGTGGGACTCCTGGGTCCTGCCCACAGGCTCCTTCATGGCTAGGGGTAAGTAGCAGAATCTGGAAGAGGGTAGGGGACCTCAGAGACTTCAGCAGTAGCCTGAGAACAACAGTGAAGTGAAATGTCCAAATAATTATTGGACCTGGCTTTGAGTGGGTGGCAAAAATACTTGTCTCTGTATAAACCCTCTCTACATAACAGCTTCCAGCCCTGACAAAACTACACCACGAGGGAATCACAATGACTATTTTTGCTTGTACAGACACACCTTAAACATTAAGCCTGTCAGAAAAAATGCATATTGTCACAAAGCTTCATTGTGCTCTGCTAGAAACAATTCTCACTGAGTATGCTCCGAAGTTGCTTAATCCTTTATTATTCATCCATATTTTTAACAAAATATTTGTGGATTGACTATATAATGAGCACTATTTTTAGGCCATAAGTCAAATCCTTCTGTTTCTGAGTTAACTGTGTGGAAAAATGTTTGATGAATTTTACAGTAGTAAAATGTTTCTTTTCATTCCTGAAACAGCTGAACAGATTTTAATGAAACTTTCCAAAACAATTAATCTTTTATCTTAAATTAAATATGGAAAATATCAAGCCTAAAGGAAAATGTTTCAGAAGGTTATGAAAGAGTGATGACTGATGATTTTAACAGAAAAATGTCATAGAATGTTTCTCAATGAAAAGTGGTTTTTTTACTAAAAAGACCACTTTCATGGGTTACATTTTTATTGGACCAACAGTTTACTTGGAAGAACTGCTGGACAAGCTCAGACCATTGACCCCTGAGGAAAGGCACTTGATGGCCAAAAGCTTAGCCAAGAGCTCTCCCAATCATACAATTCATTCAGTCAAAGACATCACAAAAAATCCTTGCTTCTTGAAGGTAAAATAGGATTTAATCCATATTCCACTCTGTGTGCCTTGGAAACTGGACAGAGTCTACTCAGTGGCTCTATGAGTTTTACATTTTCTGGGAACTTAAAACTTCTAAAACTTTTAAATGTTAAATGTACTGCTCCTTGAATCTCACTGAGGAGCCTGTGAGCAGATATATCTAGGTACACTGGGTAAGGGTGGCACTTAAGTAAAGTCCCAGCCCTTTCCCTCAGTTGTGAACCTGTGTATACCCAGTACACACATGGTTAGTGAATAGATAGATACCAGTATACACTAGCATGGAGAGAAGAAGTGAGAACTGCTGGGTTACTCAATGCACTGAGTGCAATTCTGAAAACTGCCTTACACTGACATTTTTTCCAGCTTAGCAATGGAAGTAAAACCTGCTTCATCAGGGCAGGTTGCTTAATGGATTGTTAATGGGCCACAGAGCTTTTTACCAAGTTCCATTTTCAGCCCCATGAGAATAAACGAATATCATTTCCCCCTGATGGGTGTTTGATGGGCTGTATAGAATGACATGGGGACTCACAGTACAAATGCACACCACATCTGCCACCAGCTGGTATATTTTTGTTCACACCAGATAGACTGAGCCATGGGTCCCCAGACTGGTAGAATTCAAAGAAGTATTCTCGATGCAGATGAAAATCTAAAAGGATGTGTGTTTGCCTTCAGAAGGAGACAAATAAGTGGGGTGCATGGTAGACATATGCAAAACAATAAAACGGCAAGAGAAAGGAGACAGAGTGCCTGCTCTAGTGTCTCAGAACGTAAGAACAAGCAGCCACACATGGAATTCAAAGGCAGGAACTCCTGATAAATGGCAAGAGACTGTGAAAATGCAGTGGACAGTGGAACTCATTGTTCCAGAGCTCAGGAATGTAACGAAGGACCGGGTCTTGATGTGGTTCTCCAAAATACCCAGACTGATCAAAATTCTGGGAGAGAAAATGGTCAAAGTGGGGCATAGGTGGCCAGGTCTGGGAGTCACTCGAGGTCTAACGAGCCAACTGGGGTTGGGAGGAGTGTGCAGAATCCAAGTGCCAGGAAACCAGAACGCTGAGCAATAATAAAGGGACTCCATTTGGATTGCAGGAACTCAGATCTTTATTAGGAGAGCCATGTGCTCAGTGTTGCTACTTGCAGCCATGAGGTGCCGAGTGTGCTAAGAGCTATTGTGAAATTTTCCAAGCACAATTCTCCAAGCACAGTTCTCTCGAGCTTCCCAGTGTCATCTTCCAAGTTATCCCCACTACAACTTTGTGCTCTAAGCTCCAGGAACCTGAAGGTTGTTACAAAGTCAATCTAAGAAGCCATGTCAGAGAGCTGGAGGGTCAGGCAGAGTGTAGAATCAGAGGGCAAACCAGGCTGCGTTGCCAGGTTGAGGGAGGAAGTGAGGTTAGGAAGCTGAAGGACAAAGTGGAGCATGGAGTCAGTAGGTAAGCCAGGTTAGGTAGGCAAGAGATCTGGCAGAGGTGTCTGAGGCAAAGAGCCATGAGGAACAGCAAGGCAGTTTGAGTAAGGGATAAGCTGTTTTGCCCAGTGGCACTTCAGAGCAGCTCTAATTAAAGCATTGCCACGTCTCATGTATCAGCGTCCCTACACTTAAAAATCGTGGCAAGGGCACTTGAACTAAAGCTCATTCAACGAGCTAAGTATCAAATTTATGCCCAATTAGTTACTGTGCAGTAATGCATGTGTAGACACCTTACTGTGCAGTTACACTGTGTGTTTGGACTGACTTGGGACTACCTTTAGTCCCAAGCCAGTCCACACACAGTGGTAGTGCACTGTAATGGCTACACATGTAGACGCCAACCTAAAAAACGCTTACTGTGCAGTAACTCACTGTGCAGTAAATACATATGTGTAGACTTGCCCAGTAATTGTCATGCTCCAGCAGACTCAAATAATTGAGTCTACTCCAACGCACTGGAATTCCAGCATGTCGGAGCATCCTCAGCGCTCATGTATAGGTAGGTGTCCTGTGTGGGGTCAGCTGGCCCTGACCAGCCACTCCAGTGATGGGGAATGGGTGGATGGATAGGCCTTGATGGAGGTTTCTAGCCAGCCTTGCCTAGTCTGAATGGTCAGTTGGAGGGTGGCAAGCTTGGATGAGGAGGCAGGCTGACAGAAATTAGACAGAGTGCTTAAGCCAAATTCCAGATGAAACCTCTGAAGGGGCTGGTTCCCTGCTATCTGCTGCTGCAGGGTTGTTATTCCTCTGCAGTATCTGATCCTGGATGCTGTCAAAGATGGGATTCTGGGTTAGATAGACTTCGCGTCTCTGCTGCCCAAGCACTTTTCCATTCATATGCAGCAGCCAAGCAATGCTGCATTTTGGCAAAGTGACTAGCTCAGTCTTTTTTCTTTAATCACACCCGCTTCTCTAAGTTTGACAAGTTCTGTCCATTCTGCCCCCTCCCAACCAAGTACAAAGATGACAAGATTTTGCAATCACAGAAAAAGGATGTGATATGGAAATGCCCAAAGAACAGCACATTCTGCAGATGTCAGATGATGTCCTGAGTGTTTCCGAAGGTAGATAAGGTAGTAGGGGAGTGCACTATGGTCTGATGTCTCCAAAGAGAACATTTATATGGAGTAGTTGATCTTTCCCAACCCAGTGGTTTATCTTATGCCCTGCCTGAGCCTTGCTGGTGATTGTCCTAAGAGAAAGGCTTCTCTATTCACCTCCCATTTCCTTTTAACTTAAATTGAATACTTTACTGCTTTCTTCTATAATGTCATGCATTCCCAGGAGTAGCTTCAACTGACACAACCAGTGTAGAAGGCTTCTAGTCCCCTCCTTTGAATACAAACAGCAACAAACATGGCAGGCTCTGAACAGGGAGGATACAAGGGAATCCAGAAATAAAAGAACAGTAATATCTGCTGGACACACAAACATTCAGATTTGGAAAAGCGATCAACTTTTTTTTAAATCATTCATTTTATGTCTAGTGTCTATCACTTCTACAGGACCTGTCTCCCAAAGGACCCCAATGCACTTTGTACACAATGTAATTGCAAGCAAAAACCACCCAATCTTTAAAACACAGCTACCTCTGAGGTGAAACAACAGCTGTTTAGCCTTGCAAAGCAATGTTTCCCACCATTTTAAGGCAGAGGAAAAATCTGGTAAGAGACTGACTCACCCTGCAGGAGGCCTATGGGGAGGTGGATAGAAAATTGAGTTCTGGTTCCCCCCGCCCCCCCACCCCCAAATGAATTTCAAAATGGAAAATGTCAGGAAAAATTATGAACATTTTCCTCTCAAAGCTGTGTGAACATGCCTGTCTCCCTTCAGACCTTTCCCTTCTCCCATTCCCTGCTCTCTAACCAAATAGAAAGTGGTTTTAAAAGCTAAAAAGTGAGAGGGAGTAAAACTTTTAAAGTTTTAAAAAGTAATGTCTTCTTTTTAACTCACTTTGTCCTCAAGGGAAAAGAAGCAACACATATAAGCAACATTAAAATGCCAAAGAAAGTGTACTCTGTCATATGCTTTATTTTCCCTTCCTACACATTGCCCTGTCTCTACAACCAGAGATGGGGCAAAACTTGGAAGGAGGATTAAAAATATGAAAATTTGGGATTTTCCTGTTCCCTCATAATGAAGTATTTCTATGTGAAAAGAACTAAAAACTGCCAATGTATTTTGAAAGAAATTATTTTTCAGTTTGTACAAGCCACACAGCCATTTTGACCAGTTTTGTCATTACTATATAATTTGTTATAGGCCTCCAATCCATAGAGTATTTGAGCATCTCACAGTAATGACTGCATTTATTCTCATAATGCCTATAACATAGGGAATATGCCTTATCCCTATACCCTTTGGGAAACTGAGGTATGGAGAGTCTGTGGCTGAGTCCTAAGTATGGTAGAGCTGGGAAGTAAAGTCAGCTTTCCTGAACTCTGGGCCAGAAAAGGCTGAACTCTGTGTAACAGTCATAGCAATTAAGTATATAATTCACAAAGGGTTAAACTTGCATCATGGAGCAGACAGCACAGGCATAAAAGTCCCCCATCAAGAATATACTGTATGAAGGGCTCTTGAGATGTAATTTCCTATTATGCAGAAAGCCAAAAGATACTGACTTCTGCCCTGGAATTAAAGAAGGGAGATGCTGTAATGGTTGCCCTCTCCTTCTCTCCCTTTTCTTTGGCGAGCATTCAGAAGGGGTAGAGTCCATTTTTTATCTTTTTCAAGCCATTGCCAAATTGGCGGTTGCTTTTGGCTGAGCAATTCAACCGCAGCTTTGAGGTGCTTAAAACTCTAACTTTTGCCTGCAGCAGCCAGTGAGCAGACTGAGGGTGAGTGAGCTGCTCCATGGCTAGGGACTAGGGCTGTGTGAAACGTTAGTCCCTGATTCAATTTGGCGGAGATTCGGCCCGATTTGGTGGCTGAATCTCTGAATCCGAATCGAATCAGAGGACCCTTTAATCTCTCTGAATCGAATCAGGACCCTCTGAATCAATTCAGAGATTCAGAAAGATTCGGTGATTTGGACACAGCTTTAAAAGTTTTTTCTACACGCCTCTAGGTAGCAGGGGCTTGTGAGTGCTGTGATGCTGGAGCCCCCTGCGTGCTCTCTGATGGACCTGGAAGTGGACCAGAAGTACTTCCAGTCCACTTCCGGGTTCATAGCCAAGCATGTGGAGGGCCCCCTGCACTCCTGTGGGACACTCCATCCACCCCAGCATCGCAGCGTTCATGAGCCATGCTGGTACCTTGAGGTATGTAGAAAAAACTTTTAAAGCTGTGTCTATGTCCGAATCACTGATTCTCTGAATCAGCATTGAATCTTCAGATTCGGATTCGGCCGAATCAAATTAGTGACAGTGATCTGAATCAACGAATCAGATCACTGTCCCTGATTCAGGCCAAATCTAAATCCAAATTAAATAGGGCCCGCTTCACTCACCCCTACCAGGGGCAGACGTTCAAAAAGCTTGAGCCTGAATTGATTCAATCTTTGCAGGTTAGTCTAACCTAGCTGGGCTGAACCAGCTTGTAACTGGACAAACATTCTCTCTGATTTAGGCACATGCCTGCAGTGGCTCTGGCAAGAAGCCAGGGGGTGCTAGAGCAGCCCTCCCTTCCCTTTCAAAGTGCTGAGCTGAGGGCGGGGGCATGGCCAGGCCCCAGCAAGACGTTCTGATTGGGGAGGTGTGCCTGTACCATCCCAGACTTTTCCCCGCTCACTGCTCAAGGGGCGGGAGTGTTTCCAGACCCTAACTCCCTGCTAACACTCTGAGGCAAGGGGAGAGATGTGCAGTGCATGCAGCTGTTGATGATATGGAGCTTTTCAACCTTTCTCTCTGCTTCTTTATACTGTCTGCAGCAAACTGACAGGTGAGCAAGCCAGCAGGGGGCTGATAACAGTGTTTATCACCCAAACAGCAAAACAATAGCCTCTCTCCATTACTTCAGACTCTTCTTAAACAGTTTACCAGCTGACCTGTTGATTAGCTCCAAACAGCCCTAAGTTGTCACTGTTCTGTCTGCCTGTCCCAGTGAAATTGGAGACACACACATATGTCTGTATTAGCTAGCATACTACATGCCTAGGGTCCTTGGAGTTGGGGTCCCTGCTGTGGGAGATGGGAGGGAGGGTGGGGATTTCCTGCTTGAGCAGCGCTGAGGGGAGGGCAGGGGGAAGCCAGGCAGACCTTGCTGTTCCTGCAAATCTCTGCCAGAGCTCCAGCCAGGGAGCAAAGGGAGGGGCAGTCCTGCTGTGGAGCAAAGAGCCCCACCCAGCCCAGAGAGCATGCCAGGATGCTGGGGGAGTCTGGAACAGACATTGCATAAACCTGTTTGAGCCAAATCAGTTAAGTCTGATACTACATTCAGCCAGATTTATCTCAAATCAGTTTCAACCATTTTCAAACTGGTTTATGTACACTGAACTTCCTACCTATGGGGACTTTTTACCATCTTGTACCATCTACACTTTTCCCAGAGCCTGATGAAGGGACTTTGCTCCCGAAAGCTTGTAGGAAAGGACAATTTTCTTGCCATTTTCCAGTTGGTCTAATAAAAGGTATCATTTTGGAACCAAGAGTTCTAGTTTTTTGTATGTCTTTTTGTCTAAGACCAACACAGCTACCAAGTACACCCCTGAAACAATAACGAAGAAACATTTAATAACATGTAGAAACTGTCCTGAAAGAGTACAACTCATATACAGAAAGCTAATACAACCAAGTGGTGGAACAACATCATCTGAAAAAAGTCTACTTCAGGAATCCTAAGTAAGTAAACAAATTAATATGTTAAACAACATACAGTATAGACTAGCATTTATATTGTTTTAAAACACTGTAATTGTAAAAGTTGTTAATGCAACTCTGGACTATTATTTATTTATTTAAAATATGTGTATCCTGCTTTTCTGATTGCACTAAGCACCCAAAGTGGCTTAGGTTTAACAATATATATTTTTTAAATTACGTAATAGATAAATAGTTAACTATTTCAACCCAGCAGAGTGAGCTTAGTCCTCTGGCTGATGGCAGAGTCCAGACTATACTTCCCTTTGGCTCTGCAGTCCCAGGGCAACTGAGCAGCAAGTTGAGAGCAGAGTGTTCTTTCTGGCAGGGAGGGGGGAAGCAAGCTCCCTGCCACTTCTCCTTCTGATGGTTGAAGTCAGACTAGAATAAGCTAAAATAATTTTTTCCCCCTTTTGTTGCAGGAACTTGGTAGCTCAAGTGAAATAGCAGATTTGCAAAAACTGAAAATTAAAATGTTGAGCTGCCAGGTCTGGTGGAAGAAGAAGCAGGATCCTTGCTTTCAGGATCACTGTCACCAGATATGCAATCTATCATGAGTAGCTGTCCAAGACACTCAAGCTTTTTATCAAGCTTTGTGGAAAAAATGTCAAAAAAAGATCAAGAAAAAGCAGATGAGACATTGGCTCATGCTATATTTGCAAGTGGTACACCTCTTTCCATAACTGAAAAATCAGTACTGGAAGGAACATTATAACTAATTTGCCCATTATATAAGTTACCATCGTGTTACCACTTACCACATTCTCTCTTAGATAGAGAGGATGACAGAGTTCAAACAATGGTTATTCAAAGGATTGGTCAAGCAGAATCACTGACTGATGTCAGATGGATGGACTGATATACAAGGGAATCCTTTATTGAACATTATGTTAGCAACACTTGAACCAATATCTGGAAAGCAATTGCTACCAATTGCTCATCATACAGGTGAATACATAGCCAAATTACTCAGTGAAGAGATTGAAAGTGCAGGTCCCTCCAGGGTACAAGCCCTTGTAACTGATAATGTAAGTAACATGAAAGTGGCATGGCAAGTATTAAAGGCAAAGCGTCCTCATTTAATAGTATTTGGCTGTCTTGCTCATGGGTTGAATCTTCTGGCAAAGGACATAGTAAGTGTGAATACAATGAAGATAATATTGGCAAACTGCAAAGTGATTGTGAAGGTATTCAACAATCATCATTGTTGCTAATCGGACTTTGAAAAAATTACAGAAAGAGAAGCAGGGGAACTAAAGTGTACTTTTATTCCCAGGAGAAACTAGATGGGGCTCGGCTACAAAGTGTTTACATGGTTTGCTGCGCACAACGAACTGTTTGCAGTGTACTTCAATAGATGAGACAGTATCCCAGATTATCCCCGTGAACATTTGGAAGCACATTCTCGACGATCATGTGTTCTGAGTTCAAGTTCAAGGATCATTCAATTTGCTACTACCAGTTTCAGTGGCTATCAAGAAACTTGAAGGAGATACACCAAGCCTTTCAAATATTCCAGAGATATTCAGACAACTGAATGAAAATCTAATTGAGCTTTTGCCTTCTTTGCCTCTATCCAAAAAAAGGAGGAGGAGGAGTAAAACACATGTTTACTAAGAGATCTGAGTTTTGTTCTCATCCAGTTCATCTGGCAGCAAACCTTTTAGATCCTCACTACAGAGGACAACATTTATCAGAAGATGAATTATCTATTGCTCTCGATACAATTATGGAAGTATCTAAGAATGTCCCCAACATCAATGAAATAGCCACGATGACAGACATTGCCAAGTACCACACAAAAGAAAAACTTTGGAGCAAAGACATCATTTGGCAGCAGCAGAGAATATGTCTCCTCTCACGTGGTGGAAGGGATGCTGTAATACCTGACTGCTGCGCAGGATTGCTGTAAGGATCCTAAGCGTTCCACCAACTGCAGCTTCTTGGGAACGGAACTGGATGGCTTTCAGCTCAAACAAGACAAGAAAGAGGAATAGACTAACAAATGAATGTACCGCTAAACTTGTTTCTATTTCTCAGAATCTCTTGCTTCTGGAGAATAAGTCAGAAGCACAATTAGTGAAGAAGATGAAGTATAATGATAAGTTGTCCTTGCCCATAGACTCATTGGTAAAACCATCCTTTAGCAAAAGAGAATGTGGTTCAAGTCGCTCCAAATCAGAGTTGCCTCAATCTGATTTTGAAATGGAGCCAATAAGTGGTGCAAGTGATTCTACAGATAGTGACGGTGGAACTGGAGGTGCCAGAAATGACCTCAGTGGAAGAGAGTTAAACTCTGCTGACATAGATGAGTGGACAACCACGGCATATCACGCACAGTTCTTTGGGTGTGCTAACATTGTGTGTAAACAGTTTTTCGTGCTTTTGGGGGGGGGGGGTCTTAAATTTAAATAAACAATGTAAGAGAAGTACATGCTATTGTGTATTGTCTTCACATTTTTACAAGTATTTCAATAAAAATAATTTATTTGCACATAAAGCTTTGAATTTGTTTGACTATAACATATAAATCACATTAAGCATGCTTTATTTAATTTTTTTTCCTAATCAAATATTTCAGTTCAAATACTTGCAACTATGGGGACCTAAAATTAACATGGGGGTACTTTTTTAGTTTCATTTACTAAATATAAGTCAAATAAACATGTTAAATCAGATCACGCTGTAATTAGAGCACTGGAAAAATTTCCAGAAAATTTTCCAATTCAAACCCACATTTCTGTCTTTCACCACTGAGCATTGTTGACCTCCTCCCCAGACTGTGCTGCCCAAGTGCAGTACTCTGGGAGCTGACCTGGCCTGTGAGTACTTCATTCTTTTCTTCATCATCTGTCACTAGGTTGCCTCCCCATTCAGGAAGGGACCCACACTTCGCCTGACCTTTCTCTTGTTGCTAACATACTTGTAAAAACCCATCTTGTTACCCTTCATGTCCCTTGCCAGCTGCAACTCCAATTGTGCTTTGGCCTTCCTGATTTCATCCCTACATGCCTGAGCAATACTCTTCAACTCCTCCCTAGTCATCTGTCAAAGCTTCCACTTCTTGTAAGCTTCCTTTTTGTATTTAAGCTATCTTACTCTTATATATTGTGTGTGGGGTAGGTGAGTATGTGCGTGTGTGGGGGTCAGGGTACGTGTGTGGGTCAGGGGCTAGCTGCATGCTAGGTCCCAAGAGCTGGCCAGGGGTGGAGGGATAAAGGGAGGGGGAAGCAGGAAGTGTGCACAGCAAAGTGCATTCTGCCTTGCCTCCCCATCACATCTGGCCCACAGTTTCCCACCCCCCTCCCCCATGCTGCTCCACATGGGGCTAAGCCCACTCCCCCCAAGGCAGCCTGAGCCACACTCCCACCCACACCTGCCTTGTGCCCACCGATGGCACCACTTCCCAGAAGGGGTGCCTTCCACCAACTTGGCTGCCTGCAGGTGGCTGTTCATCACACTGGGTTGGTGGAGTGGAGGGATGGCAGCCAGGAGCTGGAGCCCTGCACACTGGGGCAGAAGCCCCCCTGCAGCTTCCCCATTGCCTGGAGCAGTGCAACATGGGCAGGAGGAGGGGGAGCCACTGGAGGCAGGGGGAGCAAAGCAGTAACCAGGCGGTTGCAGCAGAAGCAGCCCCACGAGGAAGGTGTGTGTGCTGCCCAGTCCTGTTAGTGGGTGCAGGGCAGGTGGGAACACGGCATGGGCTGCCCTAGGCAGGAGCACGTGGGGCTCTGCCCCATGCAGAGTGCCATGGGGACAGCTGCAAGCTGGATATAATCAGTTGTGGGGCTGGATCCAGCCCACAAGCTGTATTTTGCCCACCCCTGCTCTGGAGCCAGGTCAAAAACAGAACCCTGGTTTTATGGAAATATCTACATTCTTCTAATTTAGAGGAAGTAAAACCAGCCCCAGCTGTGGCATTTTCAAATGGAAGTTTCACTGGCTAGATCTCCACATAGCTACTTTGAAAGAAAAATATCACGTGTTTTTTCTGAACAAAACAGATTTTGGTACACAAAGCTGTTAAGTGACATTGTTCTATTCAGACCTCTTAAAATGCATAATGTTATAAAACAAAACAAATTAAAATAACTACAAAAGGGGCAATGTTTTCATGAGAATAAGAACAATATTGTCAATTCTTCTCTCTCTAAAAAGGAAGGTTTTTGAGAAAAACTTTTCATTCAAAATGTCACCAGTTCTAATTTAAGCATGGGGGGAGGAGCCATTTCATTTTATTTAAAAACAAACAAAACCAGCCCATAAAACCAGGAACAAAACCACTTTTGAAGGTTAAAATTAGACCAGAGCAAATGTGGATTTTTAATAAGCTTCTACCCACACACTGCAGTGTGGCTAATTATAACTGATGACTCCATTATGCCATCAGCATCTGTCCAAACAGGTTTCCTAATGTGCGTACAGTAAATTCAGATCACTTTCTTGTTGCTTCTACATTTTTCCCCACTGAAGTGGGACAGCAACTGCCTTCTACTGACATAGTACTGCTGACTTATCATCATTAATGAACTGAAATTAACTGTGCAGCTCCAAGTAGCCCTGCCCAAGCCTCTGAAAAGCAGTTAAAGCAAAAGATGAGCAGTCCCCCCTTGTGCTCCCTGCTTTATGTTATGTAGTCTTGGAGCTAAATGGTGGTGTGCTGCAACAGCAAGTGTGTTAATGATTTTGAGGGGCTTGAGCAGGGTGGGACAGGATCACACTTAAGATGCCCAAGTCCAGTTAGGAACCTAAGAGGTGGAACAGTATCTGGCTTCAAGCAACATTCTCTTAAGCACTATTAACTCTGCATGCCACCAGGCAGCGTAGCGTGGATGTAGGCAGCACTGTGACATGACTAGCGAGGGCTGCTAGTACTTCAGCACTTTCCCACAACCCTTGCTCATCCTGTGAGCTTTTCTTGTCACCTTCCTGTTCACCAGTTGGAAATCCTGGGTGCTGATTCTGGGCTTGCTCAGCTTTCCTGCCCTACAGGGACATGAGGCTTCATGCAAGCAGTTCCTGCTCTGTTCTTCTCGGGTCTAGTGCTCTGCTCCAAAAATACTACAGACAGTAAGGACTAAATCCTATTTCATGCAGATATGTGCTACATGTGCTAGTCAGGTTTTTGTGAGTACCTGGGCAAACCACAATTGGGTTTTAAAGAAGTCATTGTCACTATACTGGTGTGTCTAAAGCCCAGGCATCCCTTGGGAGCTTTCATCTCTTGACTGTCAACAGTGGAGCTAAGCCCAAACAAGTGTGCACTTTGTACAACCTTAATGGAAGTCACTGCTACCCAAGTAGGCCCCTTTTCTTGGTACTGCATGGTCTGAGTCAGTGCACACCCCGGTCAGGCATAGTGCCTTCTAGGTAGGGAGGACTCAGCCTTCTACACAAATTGTTCTTAGTTTATCAATGCCTATGACGCTCACTGCAAAAATCAGTCACTAAGTACACCAAAGTGGGAATGTTTTAGAGCACCAGGTGGCTACAGCAGGGCTAACTGGAGCCTTTGCAACCTGAGGGAGATATAACATTGATTTTCAAGGCATTTCTATTAGCAAATAGCCAACAGGAGCATTACTATTGCATTGTTCAGCTAATCAGAAGAGAGCCTGTTATCCAGTCTTCTTGAGAATCAATGAGAGCATCAAATCAACACATCTACAAACCTTTTTCAAGAAGAATGAAATTGCAAGCTGCAGCACAATCAATTTCATCCAACATAGGAAATGCTGATTAACATTATGCAAATGCCATTCATATTGGCTAGCAAGAGAGGTCCCACCCCAAAGCTGAGCATGCAAGCCAAAACTCTGGTATTTAACATGGAGAGAAATGCTCTTAAGTGATGGGGGGGGGCAGGGATTGCCAGTGGAAATGGAAAAGAAGAAATCATGTATGATACAAATAGCAGCCCATGTTCATCAGTCTTACTCAAAATGTAGCAAAACAAGAAGCCAAAAGGACTCCACGATGAAAGAAGGAGGCAGGCCAGAAAGTTCAACTGCACATTATGCCAAATGGTTCAGAAACGAATTAGCCTGGAAACTGGTACATTGGGTCACATGTAAGCAGAGAAAATAATGGCACAGACAAACAGTATGCCCGAGCTGTGCTGCCCCCATCTCAATAAAAACACTTTTCCAGTCCCCGAGGGAACTGGGTTTTTCTGAGTTTCTAACTCAAACCCAAATGAACCTTTCATGTTTCAGACAAAAAAAGCCAAGTCTGATGAGGCACATTCTGACTGCAATCAGAAGGCTAAAAGGGTCACCCCAAATGACTGCTGTACTTAGGAAATGACTTAATTCCTTTCCCCTTGGAGACACCACTTGCTTCCTCACCCAGGCCCCCGCTCAGCCTCTCTCACTCTCTCTCTCCATCTCCTATGTAGTTTGGAAGCCCCTAAAGGAAGAGCTCTAATAATGTACTCCCACAGCTCCCCCTCACACAAAGGGTGGATGCACTTTAGCGCTGGGAGGTCCTGTGGCAAGAGGAATCTCTGTCCAAATGAGGCCTTGGAAGCCAGGCTTATGCCTGATTACAAGGTTCTGATAAATGGCCCCGCTAGACAGTAATTCCTGCCAAAAATGCGTGTTCATGAAGACACACAAGAGACAGGGAGTTCAGTGTCTGCACATCACTGATTTAGTGTTATTTTCAGTTGGCTCTGCAGCACCAAATTCCAAAATAACAAGGTCAGAACATCTGAAATCCATTAGGAATCTCTAAAATTATCCTGTAAACACAGGGTTCCAGACTCTGCTTCCAGCAGGAAGGTTAGACCGCATGCACAGGGAGCGGCAGATTCATCAGGCACGAGCTGCCTTGCCAAGGTGTCATCTCCCCCCTGCTAACTGATGTGACACATTCTTAGCAGGAGGGAGTCCCTGAAGACCGCTCCTTTCACTGGCATCCTCCTTTGAGCTCCCAGAGCAGCCCTGGCAGCGGGCTAGAACTGCTGCTTTGTAAGAAATACGCTGCTATTTTGTTTATGTTGCAGCTGCCCCCACTCCAAATTACATGAATGCCTCCTGTCTGGGTAATGGACTGAGAAGTGACATAAAAATCAATAAATAATTCCAGTTTGGAGAGCGCTGGCTGTCGTTCCGAGCTGCTGCCTGGCCCCCACCCCGAACCTGTCAGCATAACCTCAGTGCGCACACATATACATTTCTTTCTCACCCTGCATCAAGCCTCCACACTCCCAGAGTCAGAAGGAGGCTGGTTGGGGCAGAGGGGGTGTTACGTCTCAGCTCTGTGTTTTTGGGCAACCATGGCGCAGGATGCAGTCTGTCTGACTCGCAAAGAATTCCTCCCCTCCCCCCACATAAACAAAACTGATAAAGATGCAATGAGAGACACACCTAAGACCCTCCAGATAAGGGTGACGAGTGAAACAACTGCCCTAGGTCTCATTTGCATCTGAGATGGAACCAGATGACCATTCATTTACATGAGAGATGGAGAACAGAAAGCCTGAAGCCGAGACTGCAGTGAATTCTGGGATCAGAGAAGCAGGGGAGCACTGCATGATGGGAATCTGTCTTCCAAATGCTAATCAACCCATGTTCTCACACACCCAGCTCAGCGTTTATCAGACCAGTTCTAATCTGGATTTACAAAGGACTTCGCCCCCAGACACACACACACACACACACACACACCTCTAAGTTTAATAGGCATCTTGGGCCGTACATTCCCCAGTCCCACTATGGGAGGCCTAATTAAACTTGATTGACTAAAACTCGGTTGCCGGGTTAGGGAATGCTGAGGCAAGAGACCGAGTCAGAGGGGGTATGGGCAACATTTGAACAATGGTAAAGGCGTTCATCACAGCATCCAGCCCATTGGAGACCTAACCACAGGTGTTGTCATGCTTTTCCCAGGACGACTGGTGGAAGTCCTCCTGACCAAAGGTTATAAACACTCCAATAATTGCCTTAAGTCTGTTAAAAAACTATAGTAAGATCTGGAAAAGTCATGCTAAGCTGAAGCTTGTTCACAACAAGTAAAAATCCAAAACCCTGATGCTGCAAGCTATCTATTGTTTCTGAAGAAACCATGAGATA
>NW_005842725.1:151846-156619 GCF_000455745.1 Alligator sinensis | reverse complement strand
TTGCTCTGATGAACTGATTCTTGGCATATGAGGGTGTCAGCTTGTCCATGCTGATCAACCCAGCTGGGTCAGGCGTGTCACATTAATCTGTGTGTGTTTGTGTGTATGACTAATTTGGTGACTGGAGGAACCCAGCCCCATTGAAACTGAGTCCTGCAAGATAGCTCCATTGGGGGTGAGGACTTGCAGAAGGGAGATATACAGCTCCGTATAGAAACACAAGTAACACAAGCAGCACATTAACAGAATTACCAAGACCCTAGAAACCTATCCCTAATAAATGAGCACACCCCAAAGTAATGGGCAAATCTGGTAACAGGGGTTTTGCCCACTGTCTTAGATACTGTCCTGTGGCTTGCCGCACCTGGACCTGGGAAGGCTGCTTTGGCTCATGAAGCACTTGGCAGGTGTGGCTTAGCACTGCCTGGGAAGCTGAGAGGCTGGCAAAGCGACTGTCTGAGCCAAGCCTGGAGATCCAGGCAGGCCTGCTTGCTCACCCAGCATGCTAGCTTGGTGCGAGTGTTAATGTTCTCCCTTGCCCAACTACATGCTCTCACACCCTGCCTTCCTGCAGCACCTGGACCTTCTTCCTCTTTCATGCATGTAAACATGTAAAATGTTTCAGGAATAAGCCTGATGACAGCTAAAAGGTGGGGGGAAACCACACATACCTGGAAATGCTGGGTCTGAGGAAGAGGCTCAGAGCATGGCACCAAGCTGCAACTTCATTGGCCTTTTGGGAGAAGTTTCTCTCCAGGTTTGTTGGCCGCACACACAGTGATGGCAAGCAAGCTGCCCTCCAACACATCCTCTACCACTGTTGCCACTATTCATCCCCTAACAGCAATGGAAACACACCGGGGTGTGGGGAGGAGAGGGCTGGCCAGAAGGAACGACTCTGCCATCACTCCAGGCTCCCTCCCACAGCTGCTGGCATTGGCTTTTTTGTGGTGCATAAGAGAAAACAAGGGTCCTAGTAGCCTGGTAACAGTTGGGAGGAATGCCAGTGCCCAAGCCCCCTCACCCTACTGGAAGCTGTTTTAATCCCTCATGGTGAGCATAACACATGTAGCTACTAAAGAGGGGAGTCCACAGCCTCCAGCCCCTGGCTCTGCCCAGCAGCCAGCTCTGCCTGAGCATAGCCCACAGTGTTATAATAAGGCTTGCAAGTTGTTCAAAACCCTGTGGCTCTTCTACTTCCTACATTCCCAGCCTGCATGAACAGTAGAGCCACAGAAAGTGAGTGCAAACCAGAGGGCAGCCCTCATGGAAGGCAAGAGGAACAAAAAAGGCCCCTGGAGACAGAGTTCATGTCTTGGCTGAGAGCCCCCACTAAAATCAGGTCCATTTGTGCCACATGCTATACAGGCAAAGCACAAGAGACAGCCCCTTCCCTGAAGGACTTGATCCAAATGCAAGCAACACAGGAGGTATCAGACCCAATTTAGAAACCAAGAACTGAGGAATTGGAAAAGTGGGCTGTCCAAGGACAGAGGCAGGGACTGAGCCTTGACATCTCAACAGACTGCTTAAGAGCCTTCACAAGCTTACTCCTTTAGACAGGCTGAATCTTCATTCAGACTGCAACATCTTCAGATAGGGACTGCTACTGCAGGTATAGACAGCACCTAACACAAGGGGCACCCTACCAGTCTTCTAGTTACTAATGCAACATCAGCAATGACCAAGAATTATGCCAACACCAATAATGGCCTTGGAAGTACAGAGGGACCCTAGGGTGGCTGTATGGAGCTCTTGGCTTGGGAAGAAAGCTCCCACCAAAGGCAGCAGAGCACTTGCAATAAGATGTTTGTTAGAGAAAACTAGGAGTGTATCCAGGGGCTTGTCCTTGGGAGTGGGAGAGGACAGGGAGCAGATCATATAGACAGGTTAGCCTCTTCAAGGAGCAAGGCCTGTTCCCGGCATGAACAGCAGCCCTCCATGCCCCAGCCTGGCTGCACACTTTTTCTGTCAGAGGGAAACCTTCATCCTAGAGCAGTGATGCGGTTGCAGGATGTTTTGGTACACACAAGGGCTCTGCATTAGCCCAGATGGAAATGCCTCTTGGCTCCAGCACTCTCCAGTCATCTACTTTCAGACAAAGGGAAACAGCGCTGGCCTGGGAATAACTCATGGCAGTGCACTGGCTTCACAGGGAGACTTCTATAGATTTTCCTTTAATGTCTGCATTTTGAACAATTACCCTGCCTTCAGCATGTTCCTTTGATAGCTTTATTTTGGTTGTAACTTGTTATCAGGTGCACAACTAGCCACAAATCATTGAGGTGAGTAGCAGGGTACCAGCCTGCAGATGTCTGTAATGTCAATGAGTCAAGGGCTTAGCAGAAATGACACTTCATTTCCTCTGCTCCAGGGTGACTCTGTTGGCCTTGTCACAGGTAACACTCATTTATCTTGTGCCACATCACTGGGGTATTTTTTGCCCTATTTGTTTGCAGATCTTTGTCTCCATAAAGCCATTAGAGGAGACAATGGGGTCACAGCTCCATGAAATGCCATTGAGGAGACTGGTTAGGAGGTCACGGCAGATAAATACAGCAAGGGTTTCATTGGACTGAGGAGCACAGAATCAACACAGCAGCCGTACTCCCCCAGAGAGCTGTGAGGCACATCACAGCCTGCCTGGAATGTGGTCAGGCTCAGCACTCGGCCACTAATCAGAGAAGCGTTTGCTCACCTCTGCCAGGCTGTTAGAAAGTGGCTTCAAGGAGCACAAAGGCCCATCCTACTCTAAAGCATGAGCACTTCCAGCCAAATGAGAGAACATGCCTCAGTTCCTAAGGACAGAGAGATTTAATGGCCGAGATGAATTCTGGAGGCTAATCCTGAAATATGTGCAAAGAACCCAAGCTAGGAATGGATTACTGGGGTTTGGGCTGTTTATACAAGGCCACCTCTACAGAATAAAGAGACATTAGCAGTATAATTCCCATCATCTGAACAAGGTTGCCTACCCCAATTAGAGACAGTGCAGCAGATCTGCAGCTATTCTAGTGATGAAGCAAGAACAAGCCAATTACTAGCTCACCCCAAACTTTCCAAGGTCACAAACAGTCAAGAGACAGATAGACTCTCCTGTTTAATCTCTGACCCTACTGCAGGAACACACTAGCAAGTCAGACAGAGCACACTGGCAGGGCAAATGCTCCGCCCCAAGCAGTGCTTCCATAAGCAGAACAGGTCTCTGCACCATTCCTAACAAACAAGAGAGACTGGATGAGACACAGACCCCCCCAGTCCTGACTTACAGCTGCATAGGGAATGGATCAGCCCTGCTCCGTTTGAGAGAAGAAAGCTACCTGAGGAGAAAGAGTCAGCTAAAGCATCCGACTTACCTCCTTATGTAAGTTTTATCTGCTGTTGCTGAAGCTAATGTAGATCCCTGCCACTGGATGAAAAGGCAAAGGTTTTTAATCAGTTGGTTTCAGTTTGTTTAGTGCAAGAAAACTGAGTGGGACATGATGACAGGCTCCCAACATGAAAAGGATAGTGACCACAGCCACAAGACAGCATCAGCTTAACTGGCAATAATCTACTGCAGTGGGCTTGAGTACAGGAATCCATCAGCTGTCAGCTCTTGCAAGAGAAACGCCCATTCTGATTCGATCCAAATAAAGTGACCAGCAGATCCAGCCCCCATGAACCTGGCTTGCTCCAGCATGAAGCCAAGCAAGTCTAACTGAACATGTTTGAACTAGTCGCATGGCATTAACAGTTCAGAGATTTATCAGAGAGCCTGAACACAGTGCAAGGGCACTATGCCCAAGTGCACCAAGTGATACAATGCTAGAAAGAAAGGGTCATCTACAACATCCTCATTTCCAACACCCTGTACTGCAGTAACTATGGCCACCAATAACCCTAACCTGTCATGGCAGCCCTCAGCCCATCTATGCAGGGAGGCACAGCCTGGTACAACACGCATATCTAAGCAGGTGCTGGTCACAAACCCGCAGCAACCCAACTAGGGCTGATCCACATCAGTCAGCTGCATCGAAATGGAAACCTTGGGCACTTTTACACGTATCCCAGAGGTGGGGGAGGTGACACTTTAAGTACAGTGGCTCCAAGAGTTGCTTTAATTAAAGTGCTGCACTGTCTTGTGTATCAACGTCCCCACGCTTAAAAATGGTGGTAAGGGCACTTGAACTAAAGCTTATTCGACGAGTTTTAGCTCAAGCACTCCCACCGCCATTTTTAAACCTGGGGATGCTGATACATGAGACGCTGGAGGCTGCTGGAGCATGGCAATTGTCACATACCAGTAGACTTGATTAATCTGCTCTGACGCATTGTAATCACAGCATGTTGGAGCAGCCTCTGCGATTATGTACAGGCACCCTTTGAGACCAAAGCGTGTACGAGACAACTGCAGCCCAGAAGGGCTCATACAGAGCTCCAATGTGACTGGAAATGTGGATGGGCCAAATGGTGCCTTGAGCCCATTGAATGCTTTCCAGCAATCTAGGCTTTCAATGCAGACATGAGCACTGGACTGGAAGGGGACACTGATCACAGAGTCCTTTCCCCTGCCACTGTAGACAGCCACATAAATGTATTTAAGCCCCCAAGAGCACCCACTCCACCCTTTCCCACAAACACAAACCCACCAGAGCATCACAGGTTATGCCAGACTGCAGTGAGGCAAGTCCCAGAGGTGGGAACACTTGTTCCACAGACAATCCTTGTCTCCCTTCTACCACCCTTTCTGCCCCAATGTGCAGAAGGAGCCCCAGACCCCACTTACTGGCT
>NW_005842725.1:128785-151826 GCF_000455745.1 Alligator sinensis | reverse complement strand
ATGCATCCCGGCTTACAGCCTCGCCCAGGTAGTTCCTGGCCACGCAGACGTACACCCCCTCATCAGGCTTGCTCCTCCTGCCGTGCACAATACGCAGGAAAAAGAGGGAGCCACTGGGCAGCAGCATGCGATGGGAGCGGGGGTCCTCTTTGTCTGTCTCCACCCGCTCGCCATCTTTGTACCACTCTATTATTGGGGTGGGGCGCCCCTCAGCTTTGCAGTTGAGCGTAGCTGGCTCCCCCTTGGAGACTATGAGGTCAGAGGGGTGTTCTACTATCCGGGGAGAGGAGTCTTCAAGCCGAGGACGGGACCCTGCAAAGCAAGAGAGAACAGAGATCAGGATGACATCCTAGCTGTGAAGGGCAGAGCTCCTTGGGCCTCAGGTGAGTGCAGCAGCAGTTGCCTAGCTAGGAATGACAAGAGGAGACAGGAGCTCGGGAAACACTGTGCTCCAAGGGGCCATGTGACATCCTGCCTGGCATGGGCTGGGGTGCAGCTCTGGGCACTGCCAACAGAACTAACAGCCAGAGATGTGCTTGCACCTTTTGGCTTTCTCACCATCCAAAGTCACCTTCTAGCACCTCCAAGGCCTGAGTCCAAGACCTAAAACAGTCTTTGCTCTTTTAGCATCCGTCATGTGTCCTGACTTACTTTCTTGCACAAGCCACCTTCAGGAGGCCCCTTATTGATCCCAGGCTACTTCTGGGAGACTCTGCTACAGTCTGTGCTTGCAGGCAAAGGAGTGAGCATCCCACACCTAAAGCAGGAGAGTGTCCAGGTATTTAGGCTGGGGACAAGCATGTGACAACCCTGGGAAGTGACAAGAACCATGACCCAGCCATGCTAAACTGAACAAATGGTCCCCCTTGCTTGCTGCCAAGAAGCTGGGGTAAATAAGCTATTTGCATCTGGCCTCCAAGTATGTGCATTTGTCATGGCTGCACGCAGCATGGGAAGTAGCTGTGCAGCCTGGGGGAACTCACCACCAGGAACTCACTACTTCAGAGCTCAGGCCCCAGGCCAGCTGCTCAACAGCCCCTGCACTTCACTCTGCAAAGGCCCCTGACAAAGAGCAATATTGTTGCCATTTGTTATAAAGCAGTCCTGGAACCTGCAGCCTGGTGAGACTGGCAGGCCCAGGACCAGGTGTATTGGAAGAGAGGGCAGGGGTTCACACACATTATCATGGCTGAAACAAGCTCTCAGCCCTGGCCCTCAGCAGCTGTGGTTCATTACCATGCTGTATGCTGATGCCCCAGCCCAAACTGCCCAGCATGCCTATTTCGGGGAAGTCTGTGACACTGCGTAGTCACAACTTCCTCAGGGGTCTTGCCCACCCCACTCCATGAAGCAGACAATCCATGTTACCTAGTTCCTGTGGAAGAGCCTTGCTCACCCCACTCTTCCTTGGGGCAAGAGCAGTTCATTTCCCTTCTTGATAGGATTCCTGGGAAGCAGCTGGCTGTTCCAGCTGCTGCCAAACTGACTTCCCATAGGGATGCTTTGAGGACAGGCAGCCCACCTAGCCCACTCTACAAATAGCACATGGCCTCGGGCACTTTGCTGGGACCCTGTCATGTCAGTCCCAGCTTTTGGCTACAAGTAGGCATAAAGCTTCTGTGCAGAGGCATAGGCATGGGAGTCTCATCAGAAAAGCCAAGAAGCAAATGTGGCTGGGCTGGGCTGGGCTGGATGGTGGGGAGGCAGCAGCAGAGGGGAGTTCCCACCACTGTCAGTCTTGCTCCCTTTCTGTGCTGGGAGCAATGTGGGATGGGCACTTGTTTCTCTACTACTCTAAAGCCATTGATTCAGGGAGATGAGGACTGCTGCATCCCAGCTCCCAAGGTCACTAGATGTGGAGAGTTAATGCTGAATGAAGTCAAGGGTTGCAGGAGTGATGGAAGGGCAGTTGCACATAGTGCAATGACAGCCTGTAACAGGGCAAAGAGCTCAGCACTTGAGCCAGAGAAAGGGGCAGGGAAAGTGCTCGAAACTGCTGGAAAGAGAATCTATGGCCCTAGTTTTGGTTCACAGTTACAGTGCTTGTGCTGCAACTGCTTGAAACTCCCAGGACTTTTCTCCTTAGCAGACACATGAACGCTCTGCTCTTGTACTTTCTGCTGCCAGGCTGCATTTCTGGCACAGGCTTTTGGGATTGGCTGATGGCTGGAAAGTTATCAACAAAAAGACAGCAACTCCTCAGGCTTGGTATAAAAAAAACCATGGTAAGCCTCTACCACATAGGAGAAGCTGCCGCTCTCCTTGCCTCCTGCACAAGCTCTGACCACTGGTATTCAGTGACTGCCACTGCAGTGTGTAATTTGCTTCAGAAGGGTCAGATTTGGGCCATTTACAGACATGTAAAGGAGCATGTATCATGATGCCTCACTGCAGGGGAAGCACTCACCAACCCAGACAGCTCTCAGCTGAAGAAAGAGTCTGAGGAAACCTAGAGATTATTAATAGCTCATCAGTGAATAATTAAAAACCCCTGGGATCTGCCCCAAGAATGTTTCAGCACCTTAGACAGAGCAGAGCGGATCTTTCCCATCAGACTCCCAGATTTCATTCCTGCATTTCCCAGCCTCTTGCAGCTGAAACAATGAACTGATCTTCTGCCACCCCATCCTCAACCCCAGCAAAATACAAAGAGCCACCAGAGATGCATGGGGATTCTCCAGAGGGGAAGGGCTGGGGAACAGCCACCCTGACACAGTGGAACCCAAGGCCACTGTCCCTCCCCGCTGGAAGCGGGGCCTGCAGCACCGACATCTGACCACATCACTACAAACCAGGACCTAGGGCACAGATACCGCTGAGTGACTATGCCCATCACACCAGCTAGGGGAGCTCACAGATGGGATGGGGCTAAGCAGTTCTCTATCTCTGCTCCTGAATGGGATTGGCTCTGAGGCTGGGCATTTGTCCAGTCCATTACCAGCTTGCCACATGGCTCATTCAGCTAGCCCATCCCTGCTGTCTCAGGAGCATTTGTCGTGGATATTACTGACATATGCACAGGACAAGCTGGGGTTATTAAACACAAATCCACGCTGAGCTGCACAGGGCCAACAGCCACAGCCCATGCTGACCATCTAGGAATGTAGGGGGAAGTTTGGAGGGGGGCAGAAAGGGTTCACTCTGCAGACTGCTATCCTCAGTCTGCTTACATGAGGTTATGTACTCTTGGGGGCAGTTTAATAACTGGTTACTGGGTAGCACCCATCAGGTTGGTAATAACCAGGGATCCGGTTTTCTCCGTTTAAAAATCCCAAATTCTCTGATAAAAACCCCCCTCATATTCTCTTACTTAAAAACCCAAAATCTGTGTTTTGCTATGCTTAAAATGAAATGCCACTATATTGATAAGTACCAGTTGAACACAATGTTTTATTGATATATTTACAATTTTAAAGCAATTTAGAAGCCTACCAGTGCATCAATCATTATAATAAAATACATTCTAAGTACCTATATATTCTGGCATTTGATTTCGCACTGATATGCCAGTGCCCTCCCCCTGCCCCTCGCTCCCAATCCATAGCCCCCTGGCTCTGCCAGTACCCCTTACTCTCGACATGCTGCCCCTATGCCCCAGACCCCCACTGTGTGAGGAAGTGGGGGGGGGGGGGGGGGGGGAAAGGGGGGGCGGGGGGGGGGGTGGGGGGGGGGGGGGGGATGTGGGCACAGGAGTTGCGTGGGGAGGCAGGGGAGGTGATGCACTGGAGGGACCGAGGGGGTGCATGGGCTCCCCCAGATTTCTACACCCTCTCACACCGAGTCCCCCTGCTGGGCTGCAGAGGCGGCTCCTGCTCAGAGCTGGTCTGGCCTGGCTGCAAACCTGCGCCCCACTATGGGTGCAGAAATCTGGGGGAGGGGACATGCTCCTCCCACCCTCCCAATGCATCACCTGGTCCCATGGGCTTATCTGGTGGGATCTGTGTGAGCTGCTCTCCACCACATTGCTTGACTGCCATGTGCCCATGGTACCTCCTGCATCCCACTTCTCCAACTCCAAGCAGCCCTCTTGTAGGCTGGAACTCTGCCAGCCTGCAAAGAGAAACCTGTGGTTTCCCGGGTTTTTCTCCTTTAAAGGAGAAAATCCATGTTTTTCCACAGCAAACGGAAAACCTGGATCCCTCATAATAACC
Source organism: Alligator sinensis (assembly GCF_000455745.1). NCBI lineage: Eukaryota > Metazoa > Chordata > Crocodylia > Alligatoridae > Alligator > Alligator sinensis. The sequence goes on along the minus strand of NW_005842725.1, from coordinate 147,675 downwards.
ATTTCTAGCACACACCATGCCCATCTCCAACACACTCAAGGACAGCACTTTCTCACCCTCTGAGGAGCTGAACCTCCAAGAGGCAGGGCAACCAAGGACAGAGCATAAGCAGGGAGTATCTGGGGGACGTCACTGAGCTTCCACTCAGTAAGTCACCCTAACATTAGCAGTACTAGACCCTGCATTAGCTGGCTTCATACAGAGACACTGGATCTGAGAATCAGAACAAACAAGCTTCTTCCCAGTCTTAAGCATTCAGTTGGGCATTGTAGCATCAGTGGGCTCTTGCCTTCTCTGTGGGACCCATACTCTCAAAATCCACCCTCCATTATGAGCATAGGAGGCACAGAGCCTGCAGAGGCCTAATGCAGATTGCAGCGAGGTGGGAAGAGGGAGCCTAACTTGAATCCCAGAGTCCAGCAGAGCTACAAGCCATTGCCTACAAAGATATCAGTCTCACTATGCACCTGTGATGTACTCCTTGAGAAAGACTCCCGTGGGGGAATTCCCAGTGGGGTTTGGGGAATTTCCATAGCTCAGTCTTGCAGGTAAACGACTATGCATTTTCTCTTAAGCGATGATGCGTGCTTTCTGAGGCTTGTATCCATAAGGGATGGCATCTTCCAAGTAAGAGTATGATTCAAAACCTAAGCTTGAGTGGCTCAGCCAACGGTATAAAGTCTCAATGCATGCAAACAGCAGCGGAGACATTTGAGATCGATACTGGGACCATCACCTTCGACTCGATCAGTCAGAGACTGAGGTCATGACGAGGATCGCACCGGACCACGCCTCACCAGCCAGAGTCAGCTCACAAACTTGGGGACGCCTGACTTGCAAGAGGCTAACAAAGCCTAATTGGACAGAAAGTGTGCACGCTTGGCAACCGGCTCTGACCGATAAGTGCCATCAATATACGTTTATGTTTGTGGTATTATTGTATGTTATAGTCACGTTTTGTGTTTGATTGTTATTTGTAACCATCCCTTTGTTGTTGAACATGGTTGTTTAATAATAAACCTTCTCCATGATCTAACCCAGAACTCTCTGGACCCTTCTCTCAGATCTGGCCGTGACAGACCCCACATGCTGTTGCTGCAGCCTGCCCCAAGGGTGGACAGAGTAGCACAGAACAGTTTACCTGGCAGGGAAGATACCCTTCTTCTCCTTGAATGACTCAGTGTAGTTAGAGGTGAAGGTCTGTTAATATAAACAAGGGTTGGCAGCCGACCCGCAGTGGGCCAGTCACTTCTAGTCCGCAGTTTGCTGGTCTGCAGTTTGCCAGTTCACGGTCACTTCTGGTCCGACAGCCAACTCTCCTGAGGACTGGCAGCCAAACCTTCACAGCCTGGCACCAGGCTACAGCCTGGGGGTTGGGAACCTCTGCTCTAGCTTGTTCCTTTGGCCTTTTGGCTAAGGGCAAGCGAGAGTCAGGGGCATCTGAACTCCAAGGCCTCCAGGGGGGGGGGCATCCACAGCCTCCAGGATTGGGGCTTCCACGTAGAATACCTGCCATGGATTTGGGAGCTTCTGAAGGCCCAGACTGATGAGTCTGGGAGGTAGGAGACTTGTTAGTGGTAGTGCCACATAGACTTGAATCATTGAGCTCTGCTCAGTTGACAGAATTCAGAACTGATTTGGCCCGAATCATGAAACTGAAAAACCCCAAAACAAAACCAGCTTCCAGGTTGAAGGCAAAGGCTTTAAGAAGCCAATTCTGCATCAGCCTTCTGGGTGCTGTGTTTGCTTCTCTTTCCCCAAGCCCTAAACAGGAGTGTGCTCACAAACTCACTGCAGTGGTGAAAGCAGCTGGGGGGACACAGATTTCAAAACAAGGAATGACTGATGACCCTGGCACTTCCTGCCCTTGAACCTGTCACTCCTACTGCCAATAAACAACATCCAAGGGAGGAAGGAAAGGGGGGAGTGGGACAGGGGGAGAGAGAAACACAGTGTTCGACACAATCGTGGTGCTTAACATGCAAGAGTAGGACACTGCACTCCAGGGTCTGATGCCCTGTACTGCTATGAATTGCGAGCAGATCTGAGAGTTTTATGCAGAACTTTATGCAGTTTTATGCAGCTCCTGCCTGCAGGGAGTGGGGAGGTGGGTGTGGGGTTTGTGGGTGGGTGTGGGCCCACATGCCCCCCTCTCCATCCCCTTATGGCACACAGTCCCCATTGCCAGCAGCAGAAGGCAGCAAGCCCTTAGGGCACTCACGGCCTGTGGCAGGCAGGGCCCTCTAAAGGCATGCCGTGCGTGGCTCCAGCTGAGTCCCAGGAACTGCATACAGTGGCACGGAGCCCACCTGGCCTGGCCCACTGGCATTCACCTGCAGCCCAAACCAGGCTGGCTCTGTGCCAACATGTGGAGCTCCTGGCACTGCAGGTGGAAGCCATGCGCCACTGGGCCAGGCTGGCTCTGTGCCTCCACTTGGGGCTTCCAGCATTCCAGCGGGAAGCTGCACATGGCAGCACAGAGCCCACTCAGCCCAATGATGCATGGACCGGGAGCTGTGGGGAGTTGCACGCCATCAGGCTGGGCTGGATCTGTGCTTCCACATGTGGCTCCCTGCTGGAGTGCTGGAAGCTCCATGAGCACACCCCTGGCAAAGAGCGATCAGCACAGGCAGTAGCTGGAGGAAGTTCCATTCAGAACGAGACACAAAAAAACAACAAAAAGCAAAGCAAAACAACCAAGCAAGAAAACCCTTTGTGAGCAAAATGCATCTGGCTGTAGAACTGGCTCTGTTGCTTGGGTTCCTTAGAACTTCACAGGACAAAGTAGAGCTAGTGTGCATGGAAACAACACCAGAATTAATGCTGGGGAACGCCTAGGACTCCCACACTGCCCAGTTAGCGTGGGACCTCCTGACCCTGCCACTTCAGCAGCCTACCTGCAGGGCTAGTACAAGCTGGGCTTGGCAGGGGGCAAACTCTTATTAGGTGCAGCTCAAAAAACTACATGGGAAGGAGGGAGGAAGGGAGAAGAGAGGGCAGCAGAAAGCAAGAATTCTGCTCTGTAAAATAAGTCCAGGTTTTAGAACTGGCTTCTGTCCCAGACAGGCAAGATGAAAAACGTTGCAAGGTTTTAACAAGAGCCAGGCAAACCTGCCAGGGGTTTTCTGGAACCAAACTGAGAATCTGAGTCACCTCCATCCCAACAAGTGCTCTGACTGTGGGGCAGCTGGCACAGGCTGCCTCTCTCCAACCTGAAGAAGTCTAGTCCAAGCTGACTCTGGGCTACAGAGATCAAGATGAACTGGCATTTCTGGATGGAGAAGTGCATCATCCAAAGACTCCTCCAGGCTGTAGTGCAATGTACACTAGAGTAGCTGCAGCCACCTGCAGCACCAGAGGCAGAGGTCTGCATGAGAGAGGTTGCCTACCAACCCCTGCACCCTTGCCCCCCCTGCTGCTCAGACACCCAGCCCTTAGCCATCATAGCACATATTGCATCGCCATACAAACTGGCCCCAGATTCACTCCAGGCACTGAACTTTAGCACCACTCTGACAGCCCATGCTGGGAGAGCTCCCAGGAGCAGATGCTCCTTCCTCCCACAGTAGGTCAGGTGCTGGACATGGCCTTCCAGCTGGGAACATAGGAAACAAAGGCTCCCCACACCCACCTCCCACCCCCAGCCTGCCTACAAGGCAGCAGCAAGGGCCAAGGCTAAATATTTACTTAAAGCATCTGTGCTCTGCACAGTCACGGGGCCACTTGTCCCTACTCTGGGATGGCCTGGAAGGCTTGGTGCCCATGGGCTCCGACAAAGCACATACAGACAGGGTAAAATAGCACCTTCCATCTCTAAGGGACTTGGAGCGAGGGACTTAGTTCAGGTACTCAGCTCCCACATCCAGCTTCACACCTCCCATTCACACCCTCTCCCCTTCCCCCTCAGCAACATCAGGTCAATGCAGCCGTGCCAGAAGCCAGTGATCCTAGACTGTCCTGTCTGCAGGGCCTTGCTTTAGCAGTCACTAGGTCATTGCCAGAGCAGCAGTGAGCAGGGGGGAAAGCTGGGTTTTAAAGGAAAAAAGGTCAGATTTTCAGTTAACTAAAATAAGCTTCTTTTTTAACATAAACCTGGTTAAATGTGAATTCTGCTTACCCAGGCAAAGGCTGACGTTCACTACAATTGAATAAAGTTCTCTAAATAAAAAGACACACTGGGCATATCTACATGTGCCATTATTGCTTATTGCTCTGCAGTTTATTGATCCCAGGAAAGTCCCCAGGCACAGGGTTTACATGTGTGCCCAGACTGCAACAAACTGAGTTGGCACAGGGTCTGGGGGATCAGCTTGACAGCCTGGGGCTGCTCCGACCAGGATCTATGTACTGTGAAGGGGCTGGTTGGGATATGAGGGTGCTTCAGTGCGGGGCTAGCTGGCATGCAGCCCACCCTGAAGCACCCTCGTGCCCCAGTCAGGAAGTCAACATCTACATGTGTACTGCTGAGCATGAAAAAACTGCTGCGGAGTTTATTAGTTTTGTGTGCCCTAATAGAAGCCCATGTGTAGATGCTGAGATGGTTACTGTGAGGTTAATTAGTCAACTGCACAGTAAACATCTCATGTAGACATGTTCACTGTGTCTGAGAGTTCTCCTCAAACTGCTGAGAGTCAACTGAGAGTCCCCTGAAAATCATGAGCAGGATCCAGTGGGAAGAGACAGTTAACTTCTGAGGTCAACTGCAGCTTTGCAAAAATGTCATGCTGTCCTACACGGTGTAATGTATTGACAGCGGCCTCAGCCATCACAACTTATGCACAATTCTGGTTACGTTTTTTATAGGGTCACTGTTTTCAGCTTCTAATTTTGCAAAAAGCTTTTACCTTATTTGGCCAAGCTGCCACCAAGTCCCATACTCAGCTCAACAGCACTTCATCCAAATCTAACGGCCTGGAAAGATGGTGCAAGGTACGGAGAGAAGATCTAGGGTGAGGGGCTGAACAGGTCCGAGGGAAGAGGGAGAAGCAGCCCTGTCAGAGAAGGTCTGAGCTGAGTGATCACTGTTTTGCCTCAATGAAACTAGATCACAAGAAAGGAGGGAGACAGAGCCTCGGTCACATGCTTAAGATGAGGATATTAGAGCAGCTTACCACACCGTGCTGTGGCATCTCCTAGAAGCCCCTTCCATCTTGTTTCCCTTGAAGTTTGGGGGCTGAGGGGGAGATTTCCCCTTTAGTGACATACGCCCCAGCCGTGTCAAAGCAGAACTCCAATGCAGCTGCTGAGCCCTGGCCTGTGAGCACAGGATGAGATGGGATGACATCTGTCAGCAAAACACACCACCCCAGGCACACTGCATGGCAGCTGTATAGGCTGGAAACAGCACCTGCTACACCCATGCAGGACAATAACTAACCTCTGCTTCCCAAAGCTGAGTAGAGCCAAGACCCTGGCAACAGCCATGAGAGACCAGACTGCCAACTATAACAAATGCACCAACCCCATTTCCCTGCATACCCGCAGCCCTTGCACCAGCCCTGACCCTCAAGCCCAACCACCCCCCCAAATCTCAGTGCTTCTCACCTGCCTACAACTGTAGAAAAGCAGGACTCTATGGGACCTCCAGCAGTCATCTAATCCAGCTCCCTGCTCAATGCAGAATCATCCCCCATCCAAACCATGCCAGTCAAGTCCTTGTCGAATCTATTCCTAGAACTGTACAACTGACCCTGCTGCACAATTACAAGGCATGTTGCCCAAAGATACCAAAAGCACTGTAACCTACCACAGGTAAAACAGGAAGATGGGGATGTCAGTGTGCTGCTACTGCAAGCCTGTTAAAATGCACACAAGAGATGAGGGCCATGTCCCCTGCTACAGCTTTGTCCCTAACCAGCCTCTCCCCATGCTGTCATCCACTCTTGCCAACTCCAATTCATCCCTTTCAGATATGGGATTCCCCTAGTCCTTTCAGCCTAGATTGCCTATATCCCCTGCAAATCCCGCTCACAAACCCAGGGCTAAGTGGTGGCACTGTGCTCTGATCTGCCTTCATGACAGTGTACGAGGTAGGTTATGCTGATATTATAAACATCCTCTGCAGGGCTTTCAGATACACCTTTAAGATGCCATTAATCTATCAGCCAGCAGCACAGGGAGCAGCTGCTCTGCATTACAGCTCATTTTGTGCCCTTGGAAACATGAAACAAACCCAGGATAAAACAGCCTGTGAGAGGCAGAAGTAGGGAAACCCTGCATTTCCTGCCCCTGAGAGAGCACATCTTTAAACATGGAACAGCTGTACTACTATGGAGATGCTAGGATGCTGGAGTGATGTGGAAGTGGCTAAAAATTAAAGACCCAGAGGCCAGAAGTTATGGTATAAACCAAGTTCCGAGTGAGACTCCGGCTGCAGGCAGACAGGGTGTGCAGGAAGAGCAGGTTGCTCTGCAGGTGACCAGAAAGCTTCAGCCCCCAGAGCTATCAGAAAGACACCTCACACCAGCACTAATGCTGTAGTCCTGTAACACAAAGATTGATGGGGAATTTGCATATGTTCAATTTGGATCAAGTGATTTAAATGACAAGAGATACTGAAGGCAGCTGGCAGTCAGGCAGACAGATATGTTATGAATCACCTACAAATGCAAGTGATGCTCAGAATACTGTACTCCTGGCATATCACAGCATCCTCCCAGGGCCTTGCTCCACAGGGAATTGGGACTGCTACCCAGTTTCCATGGGATGCAGGAGAGTCCTGTATAACACTCCCTCCCCCTGTGCCTACAGCACTGCCTTCAGGCTTGACAGTCCACTGGCAACTGTAATTATGAGCAAGCATCAGGGATAGGCAGGATGACTTTCCAACAGGTGCTCTTAGCCAGAAGCCATTTGAAGGCATTGCTGAGCCCGCACACAGCTCCCACAGCCTTTGGAGAGTGCTTAGGGAGGCCCCAGAAATGAAAGGCACAGTTGCCAGGTGAGGGGCAGAGTGCAGTGACTCACAGGGGAGGAATTGCCCCCATTCATCAAAGGAACAGAGAAGAGGCAGCAATTTTGCTACTTCAGCCATGACTGGCTTTCCAGGGAGCTGTCACATTCCTATCCAGGTAGTTGGTCTAATAAAAAGATATCACCTTACCACGAGTCCTGATCCTATCCAGGCCACCTCCCAATGGAGAATGGCTGATTATCTGTTCCTTCCAAAGACATCAAGGTAACCTAAATCCTTTACTGCTCATGGGCTGCATGGGGGAAAATCCCTGAAGACCTGGTGTTTCACCTGATCATCGCAGCACCTACAAACCCTGTCAGCCCCATGTCTGTAGGGCAGGGGTGGTACAAGAAGGATCATCTCCCTCCTGTCACACAAGGAGTAAAGGGCCGAGAGGAAATGAGCTGCTCAGACAATCTGTAGCAGAGCCAGTAATTGAATCCAGGTCTCCTGAGTCCCAGCCCTGGGCCTTCCTCCTGTATCACTTGGGCTCCAGGCTGCCTTGTCATAATCAGACTTGCCCTGGTGCAGTGAAGCACAATGCACATTCACAAAGGAGCTTCCTGGGCCTGTACTGTAGGTTTAGAAGAAAGAGACTGGGAGCAAGACTAGGTTTAAATTAAGGTGTTGGAGCAATTAGGATCACAACAGGTTAACACAGAGATGGCCATGATACAGACCAGAACAGCATTCCCCACAGGTCTGGAAATTTGGCAGTGGGGAAACCATCGCAGTGTTAAATGCCATGGTTCCCAGAGCAATACCAATGGCAATTCTTTTTGTGTAACATATTACAGTGAGCTCTCTACCACACACCTGATAAGCTCCGGAGCTGGCTCGCTTCCAGTGGCCCATTGTGCTGGGCTCCCTGCTGCAGCCAGCTCTCTGCCCTCTGCCATTCTGTCCACCTAGCACCCATAGGCTTTCCCACAGCTCAGGCAAAGCTGGTCCAAGTCATGTACACAAGGTTCCCCTTACTGGTGTTTGTGTAAGTCACAAATGAGAGCGTCTTGAAGTCACAACAAGGAACTGTGACTCTCCAGCAAGGTAGCCATGAAGCACTAGAATTATCCTGGGCTGCTCAGACAGCGGGACCTATCTAAACCCCACAGCAGGCTCACATGCACGCATGTGCACATGCTTCTTCCTCCTCTAGAGGGAGAGCAGAGATCTTATAGCAGCTCTCTTCCCTGTCTGTTCCTTTGCAAGGCTTCTTTCACCTTTTGTGCTGCTGTTACAGGGAGGTGAAACCAGCATTCACTATGATCTGAAACTTCCCATCTGGATTCTTGCTCTGTTGAAGGCACTGTCAGAGCCCAACCCTTGCTGCAATGTTCATCGCACACTGTGTGCGTGTGTGTGCATGTGCGTGAGCTACATCAGTTCAGCTGAGCTCCCTGCACATTATCAACCCACCCTGGTTTTATTTCCAGCAAAGTAATGCCTATGCACAACGTGTCAAAAAGAAGCCTCTGCCCCCATCACTTTAAGAGAGAAAGAACAGTCAAGTTAAAAGCTAGCTATATTGGACTATGCAGCCAGTAACAGCAGAAAAGCAGAAGGCTTATTTAGGCTAGGGAGAAACATCTGTGCACTGTGGAGAAGCCATGTGATGGAAAAGATAGTACCCAGAGGAACATAAGCTCAGCTCCTGAGTGGAAGCAGGAGCCCTAGCCCTGCACGCTACAGCAGTGTTTCCCAACCAATATGCCACAGCACAAAGGTGTGCCGTCAGAAATGAACAGATGTGCCGCAGGATTTTGCCATGGCAATGAGCTACAATAGGTATGAGGGTGGGAAATGCCTTAACAAGTGTGCCGCACAAAATTTTTTTTAATGTAAAGTGTGCCATGGGCTGGAAAAGGTTGAGAAACACTGCACTACAGGGAAAGGAGCTTCAGGAGATGGACCTGCATGCCCCTACCTAAGGTACTCTAGAGGGCTGAAAGGAGACAGCCAAGAGGGGAACATGAAGAGTTGGAAAACAGTGACCTGGAGCGGGGGTTGATTTTAGCTGGACATAGTTTCCTTGTATCTTGGTTTGTTTATAACCAAAGGACTGGGTTGTGGATACAGGGGAGTTTTGGAGGCCATGCAGCAGGATACCAAAGGGGACACTTTGTGTTAAGCCCTGAATAGGGCAGGGACACAGTGGGGCTGGGAAATCCTAAGCTCCTTTAGCACAGACCCAGGGCAGCAGGTGGCCACACCACAGTCTGGAAATCACTGCTCTAGACACTAGGACCCAAAACAATGAAAGTTTTCACCAGCAGCACTACTGCAGGTGTAATACAGCTCCGAGACAAGCTAGAGACCACCCATATATGAGCAAATAGGGGACCGCTCTGCCAGCACCTCATGGCCTCCCAGCTGCTGCAAAGCTTGAGGTTAAGCAGGAAGGGGTGGGGGTCCTAAACCTCCATTTGTTCCCTCCTTCACCCATTTGCAGCACTAGTACCTCCCTGCTGCTGCTCACACCAGCAGATCCACCCGCAGCATGATGTGGCTAGTTCTACATTCCTGCATAACAGAGCTCACCGAAGTAGCAGAACTGTCTCAGTGTCTCTAACATCATACAGCTGCTAGTTGCCAGATCTGTAAGCAGCAGCAGGGAGGGAACCATCTGTTACAGACTTGGAAGGACTACCCCATATCATCTACTGCAGCATCCCGGGGAAAGAGCCCTGGTTTAAGAGTAAATTAAGTCCTACACCCATCCACCAGGGAACGCCTTCTGCTCAGCACAGGGCAGAGCACAGAAGCTTTGAAAGAGTATGGATGTACTGTGGTTAGCCCCAAGGCTTGTTTAAATTATCAAGGAGGCCTAAGAAGAGCTACTGAGAACAAGTTCCTTTTGGTCAAGTTGGAACAAGTTGGATTTTTGGTCTCAGAAAGATGTACAAAGTAAGCCAGGTTTGAGGAAACAGGTCTATAGCTTCAAGTCCCAAATGCTCCAGGCCAGCACTTCCACAAAGACAATCAGCTCATGCTTGAGCACACTGTCCTGTGCCCCTTTCCCCTAACAGTGCTTCCAAGCATAACAGTATTCTCTATTCTGTGTCTCCATCATGCATCTGGCAAGGGTTAGAACTCAGATAACCAGAAGGCTCCTAATGAAGCAGTTCCTCAGGGAGGGGCTGTGTTCGCACCAGACTGCAAACTCTAGCCTGCAGCTACTGTAGCCTACTTGTTGGAGAACATCTCACCAACCAGAGAACCTGGTCATGGTTGGATTCATAGATGCTAGGGTCAGAAGGTACCTCAACAGATCGAGTCTGACCCCCTGCCTAAGCAGGAAAGAGTACTGGGGTCAGATGAGCCCAGCCAGTTGCCTGTCCAGCCTTCTCTTAAAGACCCCCAAGGTAGGAGACAGCACCACTTCCCTTGGAAGCCCATTCCAAATTTTGGCCACCCTTACTGTGAAGAAGTTTTTTCCTGATATCTAGCCTAAATCTGCTCTTTGTCAATTTGTGACCATTGTTCCTTGTTACCCCAAGAGACGCCCTAGTGAACAGAGCATCTCCGATTCCTTGCTGCATCCCCCTAATGAATTTGTAGGGGGCCACAAGATCACTTCTCAGCCTTCTTTTGTAGAGTCTGAAGAGGTCCAGGTCCCTCAGTCTCTCCTCATAGGGCTTGTCCTGTACGCCCCTAACCTTATGAGTAGCTCTCCTCTGGACCCTCTCAAGTCTATCAACATCCTTCTTGAAGTATGGCACCCAAAACCAGACGCAGTACTCCAACTGCAGTCTGACCAGTGCTGCACAGAGGGGAAGTATCACCTCCTTGGTTCTATATGTCATGCATCTGCTGATGCATGATAAAGTGCGGTTAGCTTTGCTGATGATTTCATCGCACTGACGACTCACGTTCATCTTGGAGTCCACTATGACTCCGAGATCCCTTTCTGCTTCTGTGCTGCTGAGAGGGTAACTTCTCAGCCAGTAGGTGTGCTGGATATTTTTGTGCCCTAGGTGCAGCACTCTGCACTTGTCCTTGTTGTACTGCATCCTATTGTGTACTGCCCACTTTTCTAACCTGTCCAGGTCTGCCTGCAATCGTTCTCTACCCTCCAGAGCGTGCACTCACCCCACAATTTAGTATCGCCCGCAAACTTGGACAGAGTACACTTCACACCCACATCCAAGTCACTGATGAAGATAGTGAAGAGTACAGGTCCAAGGACCGAACCCTGAGGGACCCCACTACCCACATCCTTCCAGGTCAATACCGACCCGTCTACTACCACTCTCTGGTTGTGACCACTAAGCCAATTTGCCACGCACCCGACCGTGTAAACATCTATGTCACAGCCTCTTAATTTATTTATGAGAATGGAATTAGATACTGTACTGAAGACCTTGCTAAAATCCAAGAAAATGACATCCACCTCTATTCCTATGTCTAAGCATTTTGTGACCCTTGTCATAAAACGAAACCAGATTTGTCAGGCATGGTCTACCTGCTACAAATCCATACTGGTTGCCCTGCTGCATTATTTTTCTCACTGGACTCTCACAAATATGATCCTTCACAATCTTTTCAAAGACCTTTCCAAGGATGAAGGTGAGACTGACTGGCCTATAATTACTTGGATCCGCCTTCCTCCCCTTCTTGAAAATAGGGAGCACATTGGCCCTTTTCCAGTCCTCCAGGACCTGACCCAAGCACCATGAGCACTCAAACAGCCGTGCCAGGGGTTCTGCTATGACACCGGTCAATTCCTTCAGTACTCTCGGATGCAGCTCATCCAGGCCTACTGACTTGAACACATCCAGTCCATCCAAGTGACTCTGCATCAAGTCAGCACTGACAGTTGGTGGGCTGGTGTCCCTCTGATGCCCATCTAAGAACCCATTAGGAGACTTACCTTGAGCCCTGTTCAGGAACACTGAGGCAAAAAACTCATTGAATAGCTCAGCCTTGTCCCCCCTGCCCGTCACTAATTGCTCCTTCTTGTTCAGTAGGGGTCCTATGATGTGGGTATCTGCCACTGCAGTGCCTCTGCTGCATGCCTTACCCCCTTCAGTGGTACCACAGTCCCTAGCTAGGAGCATCGACAGAACAATCCAACCATCTTCAGGTCCTTTTTCCTGGGTCTAGGGCCTTTGAGCCTTCTGCAAATCAAACAAACAGACTACTTTATGCTCCTCTGTCCCACTGTGTTTCCAGCCTTGGCCACAGTCTTCTCCAGCTTCCTGTTTCTTCATCTGATCCTCTTTCCCATGCCTCTGATCTTTAGGGTCACTGTAGTCACTGATCCTGGCTCCAGCACCTCACCCTTAGCATTCCTGGATTCTTGTCCTCTCCTTGCCATGTTGGCCTCCCTTGTAACCACCCACCTCCCCTCACCCATGGACTGACATTTTGCTTGGCCGTGTGACCCCACCCAGTACAGTTGCTGGAACCAGGCAAAGCGGTATTAGCAATCAGATCCAAGTGGCAGGAACAGACTCTGGGAGAGTGCTGGGAAGGGTCAAGAGAGGCAAGAGTCACAAGCTTTTTACTAAGAGGGCAGCTTGACAGGAGGGGCAGGCAGCTGTAGGAAACAAACAGGTTTGTGCTTATGGTGATGGGCAGTGACCAAGGCTTTAGGTCAGGGAATCTCAGCCAGGTGCTGTCACACCCCAGAGTGCCTTGAGATCCTTTCAAGGGTGCCACAAAGCACTACACAATGTTAGCAATGTTAGGTGGGCAAACATGATTCACAAGATATACTCAGGAATTTCAAACAGGAACCCACCATTGTTAAAAAACCATTCTGACCTGTTGCAGCTTTTGACTTCTTTGCAACAGAAAAATTACTCCAGTATTTTCTGTAGTCATAAGGAGACAGAAAACTAAGAGCTGACATTTTCTGAAGCATGCCTTGAGTCGATAAGGCATCTAGGTGATGATTTAGACTCTTGGTGCAGCAGCAAACTCCCCACGGGTACTTCTCCCTATTGAGTAGCATAGCTCCCAACCTCACCCAGCCAAGTTATGGGGGTTTCCAAAGAACCAGCCCCTACGCTGCAGTCTCAAACACACAGGGCACCTACACACGTGCAGTGAGGCTGCTCCTTACAATGTGTCAAAGCAGATTCGCTCCAGCAGACTCCAGTGTCACGTGCATCAGTGTCCTGGTACTGAAAAATGGCAACAGAGGTGCTTTAACTAAAGCTTGTTCGACAAGTGAAAGCATCCCCTCAGCCATTTTTCAGCACAGGGATGCTGATACACATGACGCTCTGGGTGCTTTAATTACAGTGGCTCTGGGAGCTGCTCTACTTGAAGCACCCTGCCTCCAGAGCACTTGTATAAACATCCACACCGGCTGTAAGGCAGGCAACATTCATTTTGGTGCAGAAGGAATAAAAACTCTTCTAAAACCTAACATCATGTTGGCAAGTGACCATGCAGAGTTCTGACACCCTTGCCCTTGCCAAATGAGATCTGTCCCTTCTGCTTGAGCCCTGCAATTTTGTTCCCCAGTACAGCCTTGGGATCTGCAAGGCAGAAAAGCCACATTCCATAGGCTGCTGTTGAACATTCCCATCATACAAGCTGCCCTCTGGGATGAAACACCCTTGGATTACAGAACCTCTTCCCAAAGCAGTACCTAGAGTTGACTGCTAAATGTGTCACAGGGACAATGCTCTTACAACAGTGGAGCATGCTAATCCCAGGATGAGAATAAACCACAACAGAGCTCTGAACCTTGCCATGCAAATCCCCTCTGAACAGAAATGCCAAAGCTCCTGCATTTAGCATATGTTTATGAAAATTAAATAGGATAAACTAGTGCATTAATCCCTGAACAGCAGGAAGAATTTTCCTTCCACAAGAAACTGGCCCAGAACTTCACTCGGTCCACTTGCAAAATGGAACTGCAAGCAAACAAACTGCCCTGGCCACAGACCCCCAAAAATCCCCCAGCTTTCCTCCACGCCCCAAGGGGCTCAGGAGCTGAAGAGAAGGGCATTGTGCAAGGGAAGGCCCCTGTTACTCATTAGCTGACCCCCACAGGTCACCCCCCCTTGTAAATTTCAATTTCTTTGGCACCGTGGCATTCAGGATCCCAGAGCCTTTTCACATTCTGATCCTGCTTGCAACTGTTGCTATAGACATCTTCTGAAAGGAGCACCTAAACCAGCTAATCTGTCTTGATCCCAGCAGCCAGAGAATGTGCAGGACCTCACAATGATACCGCTTTCCTTCCCCCTTCCCCCTCCCCCCCACGCCATCTCTCCCTCTCTTTTTTTTTTTAAACAGTTATCCTCCTTTTTAGTGTCTCCTAACAGAGCCTGGGAATGCAGTTATAAATTCACCCTGGCTGATTACAGCAGCAGAGATAGAAAAGGACTCAACAATAGAGAGCCCCACCTCACCCCCAGAACAAGGAAGGAGTAACAAAATGATGTTTCCAGAGAAGAAGGAAGAGGCAGGCCCCCCCTTCCCACCCCTGCCTCTGTTCCTTATTCATGTCCCCCATTCCCCAGGGCAAGAAGGCAACCCAGGTTCACCAGCAGTTGTTTGAGCCTATTCTTGAGATTCACAGGACACAGTGTTGACAAACTCTGATTCATGAGCAATCAGATTTATTTCCAACACCTCCCCCATCTCCTGGGCCAGAGGCACTGGTTAGGTTTGCTGCTGTGGAGCACAGCAAATTCATTAGCAGGTCAGGATAAAGGGCCCTGAGAAGCATTTCTCAGAGAATAAACATTAGGACTACTCTCAGGGAGAAGACTGAGAGGCTTGATGTTCCACTTTTCTGCACACAGAGCCTGGACCAACCATTATGCCAAAGTAATTTCCTCATCCAAGCAATGCCCTCTGCAGGAAAATGAGACGTACAAACCAGGTTAAGGATGGAGTTTAAAACTGTCTGCGTACAAACATGGGCAAGATTTGGGGAGGGGGGTGGGGCGGCGGGGAGTGGAATCTGCACCAGGCAAACCAGGGGCAGGACAAGCTTTCATCTGTAGCTGCCTGGCACCAGTGAGCCCACCCCAGGCCAGCTTACAACCCCATACCAACAAACAGCAGGGAACTCCCCAACTCCCATCCACTCTCAGGATATCATTCAGAACAGAGGAGCATCCTAGGACCCAGTTACAGCTTCAGGCCTTGAGGAACATGTGTCACAGCCTCTGGACAAAAGAACACTGCCTTTGTTTTAAATCATCCTCTTCTGGGGGAGGGGAGAGAGGAAAATCTGTTGCTACAAAATGTCCAACCCCTAGTCTTCAGTAGCTGATAGTCACCCGCTTTCTGTAGAAGGGATGGGGACCATGGAGACCTGTGTTGTGGTGATGGAGACCTGTGTTGTGGTGGGGGTGAGGCGGGCAGGGCTGCCATGGGTGTGGATGGGGGAGGGAGGTGGGGGCGGAGTGGGGGTAGCATCCCATGAAAGGGGATGAGGCACATCCCACTTCCCAAAGTTATTGTGGCAGGTTTCTCTGTCTGAATCTGCAGAACTGCCTTGACTGCACTGGGCACTTTTTCAACTTCCTTGAACAACACTGGGCACATCTACATGTACAATAACGTGCCATAATTATGGCGCATCAAGATTAGTACCTTTAATAATTAGCACTAATTTACTGTGCTGTAATCAGCACACTGTGCAATAGTGCTAGTGCATATTTTTTACGTGATACTAATGAGCAATAGATTAATTCTACTAAGCATTAGCATGGCTTTTGCCATGACACACTAATGCAAAACAGAATTAGTCTACTCTGCTTCTAGCATCTCATTTAAATGTACCCACTGAGAGCTAAAAACTTTTTTTCCCCTTCAAGCTGCAAGCTGAGGTTCTGTAGTCCTCGTGCCTACTGTACTGCCTACATCTTAGTCAGTCCTGCATGCCCCAGGGTTCAAGAATCACACCTGGCTCTTCCCTGCTCAAGCATCTCTAAGAACCAAAAGGTGCTGCAGGTCAGATTATGACACCACACTGACACCAGGTAAAACCCTGTTAGATGCGACTGGCTTTGCACCAATTATTCACAGGAAAGAACACACCTTGGTTTGTGCTCCTTTGGGGCAGAACCAGAGAGCTCCCAGAAGTAAAACTAACCCATTTCTGTCTGTCATGCCAGCAAAGCCAACTCCAATCCTGTGCAGAATGGCTCGCTCTTCTAGTAGAACTGTGCATTGCTGCAGAGCTATAACATGCTGCTGCAATAATCTCAGAGCTCTTTGCAGTTTTGGATTTTTTGCCAACCTTCAAATCTTCCCCAATCCAGCCCTTTCTTCATCAACTTTCTGAGACCCAACTCAACCTCATCCATCATCCAGAGCCAGGAGCCTCCTCACTTGGCAGGGTCATTGATCTACCTTTGGACAGGACAGGGATACACATGCTGGAGGGCAAGGAAAGTAATACCTGATGAGCCATGCTTCCTTCCTTCCCATCTCAGCCTGAGTCACATATCACTGGCACATTGGAGGGCGGTGGGGAGGGGAAAAGTTCATGCCAGGAACAATACATGCCTAACAGCCCTCCTGCCATCCTAAAGTCTAAGACCCATCTTCATGCCTGATGATAGATGGGACACATTTGGGCTGA
Organism: Alligator sinensis; assembly: GCF_000455745.1. Classification (NCBI taxonomy): domain Eukaryota; kingdom Metazoa; phylum Chordata; order Crocodylia; family Alligatoridae; genus Alligator; species Alligator sinensis. The sequence goes on along the minus strand of NW_005842725.1, from coordinate 131,161 downwards.
AACACCTAGTCAGATTTCTAGCCGTTTCAGCTCATCTAAGCAGTAAACAGCCATTATAGAAACTGAAAAGAACACTACATTCATTAATACACTGTAATTAAAGCGCATTGTTTAGTAACTGTAATAACAGGTACTACACGTAATGCATTGTAATTAGTGCTATTAGCAGATGAACAGTTTTTAGGTGATACTTAATGCATATCAGACTGTCTACTGTGCATTAGCACAGCTGGCAAAAAGTGTGCTAATGCACAGCAGAATCAGTCTAATATGCATTAAGCATCTCGTGTAGATGTGTCCACTATGAGCTACTGCTAGCTCCAGCCACAATGCAGCACCTTACATTCAGGAATTATCTAAAGCCCTCACTCCCTGAAAAATTGCCAGGAGCTCTGGATACAATACTTCTAGCATCCCAGCATGCAGTCCTGCAATGATGCTGGGTTCTACAAATCCAGCTTTTTGGTGGCCCAAGTACACAGCTCTGGGGGAACTCAGCCAAACTGCTCTGTGTAGGACATCTAGCATGAATTCAAGGATGCATGAGAGACCCACCTCTGAGTCAGCTTCTTTATTTCTGGAGTACATCTCCACAGTAAGCATCCCCTGCAGACAGCCACAACCAAGGAAAGGTGTTGTCCTTTTTAGTGCACAGTTCTTCCTTCTGAGGTAATGAAGTCATTGAGCAGTTCCCAAGTGTCACATGGGTGGTCTCTGATAGCCTACAGCTCTCAAATAAGTAGGCTCATGCCTGCCTGCCAACAGCCATCCTAGACTCAATATAAATCAAGAAACAAACTAGCAATGACTCAAAAAGCGTTAATCAGCTTGTGGTTAAAGAGAAATTCAGGGACACCTCGTCCTTCCTACACATCATCTCCAAAAGGTTAATGTGCCACCATATTAGACTGGAAAAAAGCCTGGGATTTTTGCCAATACTGATATATTAACTATCCATCAAGCAACATTTCCAAATACACTTGAGGCTTCTGTCTGCAGCTTGCCAAAGAAGGGGGCATCTGTATTAATCTGAAGAGAAAAAAATCAAGCCATGGGGTTTCTATTGCTACTTGGCAGTGGCAGGTCCTCAGTTTTTATCTTCAGGCCATATCCATCGATGGTCAGTAGGGAGCTGGCTGGCAATACAGACCTGGCTTGGCTTCGCTCCTAGCTGCTCTACCACTTTCCAAGGTTTTCACTGCATTTAAGAGCCTGGAGGCCTGTAAAAGAAACTGGAAACAAGGAAGAGCTAATCTGGCTGCCTTAGGCAGGATCACTGCCACGCAACAAAAGGAGATGAAATGATGAGCAAAGAGAAAGTTTCTCCCCCCATATAGATTTAAAAAAAAAAAAAAAAAAAAAAAAAAATCACATTGCTTTTGAGTGAACAAAATACAGAAACACTTTCCTGCTGTGATCTTTCCACATAAGCAACGTATCATGAGAGAGAGGATGGAGGCAAGGCATTGACAGTGGCGACACATAAGAGGTGCACAGGGGTGCATGTGCACCCCCTGAGAGTGCTGGTGCAACCCCTGTCAGGCTGGGCTCCCTGTTTAGTCAATGGGCAGGGGGGCAGGCAGGAGTGCCCCCCTGTGAGCACTGGCTGGGGAGCAAGGCCACCAGAAAAGTGGCCGTGCTGCTTCTGGAAGTGGCCGTAGGATTTTCGGAAGCGGCGCAACTGCTTTTTGGTAAGTGAGATCAGCCGCAGGGGGTCCCTCCTATCAGTGCAATGGGCTGCCAGCAGACCGCCCCTCCCCCGGTCACTGACTATTGTCAGGGGGCCCCCCTGACTCAAGAGGCACCAGTAGTCCATGGGCATTGAGCTGGAACTGTGTCGGGCGGCTGGCGGTGATGGGACTGGAGTGGTGGCAGAATTTGGGGTGGATGCAGCATCCTCTCAGTGCTGCCGGCACCCACTCCAAGCCCAGCCCCCACAGCCCCAGCTGCAGCCTGCCCCTCCCTGAGCAGATCCAGGGAGGCACACGCTTCCCCCTCCCCCCCCCCGTGCCCTCCTGGGGTGCAAGCAGCAGTGGGAACCGCCTTCCCCACCACAAGCCATAGCTCTGCCCAGCCCCACCTGGGTAGTGCCTGCCCCGTTGATCTGCCCCCCATGCCCTTTCCTTTACTGGACTTACCAGCTGGAGGCGGCTCCCCATACTGCTGGCTGTGCTGCTCGCTGCCTGAGTGCTGCGGCTGCGCACAGCACGGGTATTTATCAGCCAAATTATCAGCCCCATAAGGCTGATATCCGATACAACCAGTTTTCTTTATATTGGTACCGATCCGATATTGGACTGATGTATCAGTGCACCTCTAATTCTGCCGCCTCAAACTCCTGCTGCAACATCAGCTAAACAGCATATTCTCCTTCAC
>NW_005842725.1:127081-128775 GCF_000455745.1 Alligator sinensis | reverse complement strand
CTGCTGAGTATCACTCTCATGTATCAGTAAACAACCTGAAGTGCACAACTCTGGAGGTGGCTGTATTTCTGTGGAAGTGAAGCAATTCTTGAGTTGTTTGTAAAGCCACCTGCAACCTTGTACAATGACTAAGCCCAAAAATAGGGCTTAGACCTCAGGATGGCAGGAAAGTATATTCTAAAAGCATCTTTCTTTCTATTAAATAGGTACTCAATGAACTAAACCAGAACAGACTACCCTACTCTACCTCAACAAGTTGTCCAGAACACAGCCCATGTCAGATTTATCAACATATAACAGAAACCACTGCCTTGAAATGCAGCTGCAACCTTCAGATAAAAAGTACAGGAAACTCATTCTTCAGCATGCTCAGACAGAGGTGTGCTGGACAATCTGTAGCCAAGGGAGATGCTGAAGAGGCAATAGGATGGTAGACAGAGCCAGATTTTCTGAGATCAGCATCTAACATACTGTAAGCCCCAGTCACCTGCCTCTGAAAAGACATTCAGAAGCTGGCAAAGGTTAAAACTGCTTGTCTGATCCTGATCTGTTGTCCACACAGCAAACCTATTGCATAATCCAGGCCAACTAACTCAGTGCAAATCATGCCCATGTCTAGAACAAAGAGGCTGCAGGTCAGAACTGAGGAGCGCTGGCAAAGCTGTATAATGGGACCACACACAGTGCCTACTTATACCAATTACCTGGCTTGGGGCAGAGCCAGCAGGTTACATTTTCATAAGCATTAAATTCTCTCCAGTTTTTTTAATGGTATCAATAAAGTGAAATGTGAGGTCAGTCAAAAACAGAAGTAAATCACCAAATAGCCTCAGAGGTGAAGGCAAGATGGATTGATTTCAAAAGGAAACAGTTCATTTTGGTTTGGACAAAAAAGTCACTGCTGTCTGGTAGACAAGGTTCCTTGGGTGAATTTGATATCTTTTATTAGACCAACCCAAATAGTTGGAGAATAGTTATTAAGCAAGCTTTCGGGTTCAAAAACCCTTCGTCAGGCTAAGGAAGTTTCAGCAGTTGGTGTGTGCTCTTCCTGGATGGAATGAACTGCTGTCTGATAGCATTTATAATGAATAACTTTGTATTCCTGTCTTGATGCTTACAGATAAATAACCTTCTTAGGATTATTTCTGGTTGTATGAGGTTCCTGCTTTCAGCTATACCTTATCTAGAAGACATGCAACACTTCCTGCAAGCAGTACTGTAGCCTTGAAGCTGCTGAGTAGCTGCAGAGAATTAAGATGTGACACTACAAATACGAACTGGTTCATTCTAACAGGTTTAACAACACACTCCAAGCTGGTTATTGTATTGCCTGCTTGGCTTGCTTCCTGCAGACATTGATAAGTCAGTGCAAACTGCAGACTGTTTGCTCACCAAAGAGAGCACAGACAACTGAACCAGAGTCCCTCCTCCCCTCCATATCTGCTCACAGGCAGACCTAGCATGCTGCTGGGGAACCAAACACTCTCCCCAATAATGCCTTAAAAGCAAATTCAATGCATTTTCTGACTTGGACAAAGTTGTTCTTCATTGTAGAATGTCACCCTTGTAAATGTATTTCTTTAGCACTCTTCACACCCAGGACATGTGCGCTAATTCTAGTGACAGCAATCCATGCAGCAGACAGTGATTTCAAACTTCCATCATTCGAACCATCTAGTTATTTAATAAACTGG
>NW_005842725.1:126186-127071 GCF_000455745.1 Alligator sinensis | reverse complement strand
AAATCTCACACAGAATGTGTCAGTACCACCTTTTCTCCAGGGTCCTTCTATTGAGGCTAAACTGCTAACCCTGCTTGGCTCAACTGTGTGATGGTCTCCAGGATACTGAAATCATCCTAGTTCAAAGTCACATCTACTAGCTGTGGACATTTTACTCCAGGAAAAGACAGGACAGCAGCTTATCTGGCTGACTGTTCTAGCCCAGTGCTGCTCACCCTTCCAACCCCATGAGCCTGATGAGAGGCACAGGGTCAGACCGCCAGCTGGGTCCCACGTGCAGTTGGTCCACACCAGATCCAGCCACAAACCACCTATGCATGCCAGCCCAATCTGGCACTTGGAGCTGTGTCATGTGGCCCGCAGGGCTCCCCACAGGCCAGACGGTACAGCTCCCTGGGCCAGGTAATGGGTGGGCCACAGTGGACAAGTTTAGCCTCTTTTGTTCTCACTTCTCCTCCATCCTAAGATGAAACAGTCACTCTGGAGGGGAACGAAAAGCTGGGCAGGCACCTGATCACAACTCCCCCAGGCCCTCCAGCAGCTGCTCCACACCCTGCAGTGCCCTCCTTGCCAGCACACAGCCTACAGGGGATGCCAGTCACCGGACCTGCCACCCGGAGACGGCAGGGGGTCTGCGCTAAAGCAACAAGCAAGGAGGCGGCAAGGCAGCTTCTGCCTGCGCTTCACTGAAGAGCTGGTCGGGCCCTTCAAGCTAACCCTCCCAAGCCGCCCCGTCCCTCCCGGCTGAGCGAGGCGCTATTTAGGGTCTGGTATGAGCCGCATCCTCGGCCGTGCCTCAGTTTCCCCGGCGCGCACGGGGCTGGCAGCAGGGCGCCGGGCTCCGGCGAGGGGGGAGCTGGCGCCGGGCCGGGCCGGCGATCGCGG
>NW_005842725.1:106067-126020 GCF_000455745.1 Alligator sinensis | reverse complement strand
GGGCTGGTGGCGATGCCCCTCCCCCCTCGCCCCGGAGGCTGCAGCGCCACGAACTTGCTCCAACTCCGCCGGCCCGGCCCATTGTCAGGCACGCCCCGCCCCCTGCCGGCGCGCTCCCACCCCGACCTGCGCGGGCGGGGGCGAGGGACAGGCGCCTGCCCCGCCGGGGCCGCCCGTAGCGCCGGGAAGAGGCGCTAGCGCATGTGGCCGCTCGTTCCCGGGCGCCAGTACGTGCCTCTCGCCGGACGGCCCCAGCCTCCCAGCGCAACCCCTGCCCATCCTGCCCCAGGCCGGTGCCAGTCGCTCAGAGGGCACCAGAAAACGGCTCTCCACAGGCGCCCGAGCCGCAGCTTCTGCTCGCTGCAAGCCGGCACTTGGACTCGAGCCAGCTGCAGGCAGCCCGGAGAGGCCTGCCCTTGATTAATCCCCTTTTAACCGAAGCCATCCCTTTTTAAGAATGTCAGCACAGCTCCTGTGCCCTTCGGCCCCAAGAGGAGCCAGCCACCTCTCTGCCCTGCTAGGTGATGGATGGATCTTTGATGTACCCTTCTTGCAGTGGTCTCCAGTACGGTGTTAGATTGCTCATCCACGATAAATACTAATCACCTCAGTTTGCAGGTTCTCATTTTGCTCGACACTGATAAGAATAACATTTTCTCCGCAAGTCTGAGCTGAAAATGAACCCTGGTAGTGATGGAAAGAAACAGAATGGCTGTTGATGAAGGGAAGCAAAGATTAAATCTGTTGCAGTGCTGACCGACTCGAATACAGAAATGATGGTGACAGTCAGCTAAAGAAATGAGACAGTTCATCTATTAACTCGTCCCCTATTCTGGGTTGTGGCGGAGAGATCCTGCCTAGAGTAAATCTGCTTTTTCTAATGTAGAATAAAATAGATTGAGAGTAACATGGCTAATTTTTAATGCAGCGTTTTCTGCAGACTGTTTTGGTCAAATAACTGAATATCATACAATGGATGAAACTTGCAATGAATTAACATGCATCAGTTTGCCAAGAAAGGAATACAAATGCAAATCTGTGACTAAATTAACAGTGAGCACCAGCCCAGAGGCACAAGGAGCAAAGTCTGCACAGGTTTGCTAGACTACCACTTGAAAATAAACTATTTACAGGCCACAGCAAGGAGGTGGGGAGCTAAGCCTATCACCTATGTTACAACACCCCCAGTTCTCAGCCTCCTTTCAGGGGCTCCTGTATGGTGCTGAGCACTGCAGAAAAGCCTATGCATGAAATTCAAGAAGTAAATCAATAAATGGATGCAAGTTTTACTGCAGTATTCTCCCCTGGCATTGTGGACTGCATGGGCAACTGGTGCCACCTTAGTCATGGGGGGCACATGCCCCACCCAGCAACCAGTCAGCTACTGGGGAGGGGTCCCCTACAGCTAATCGCAAGGCAGCTATGGCTGCTTTCAGGAACACCACAGTGTTCCCACTCCCCAGCCAATGGTCGCAGGGGGGGCACCGGCACTCCCACCTGTCCCCCCGCCCATCACCTAAGCATGCACCCCCTATGCATCACCACTGGTCAACTGTGCCCAGATGCTCACAAATTCCATATGTAAATCTGAACCAGCCCTGTTGAGGAGTACCTCCTACTGGAGGGCTGTACAAAATCTGCCTTCTGTATGAATATTTATCGCTCTACCACATATATTAAACTAGGGCCTATGTCCAAATAAGCACCTCACAGCTTCCTGCTCTAGGCAAGCCAGGGTGGTTTAGGGTCAGGTGTAGCTTACCCTACTGGTCTGAAGTTCCTTATCTTGGACAAGACAGCTTTAACAGATGAAAGAAGCCAGCTCTCAGTGTTTCATAGTTAGGCATAACAGTGTGCTCCTGTACTTGAGAATTGAAGTCATGGACCCTGAGCTAGGTAGCAATTCAGTCTTGTTTCCCAATTGTATCGAGAAGATAGTTTCATTTTTTTCAAGTCTGTTATTTCTTGCCTATATTCCTGACCTCTTTGGTCCCACTGCATTACCTTTTTATCCACTAGTGTTCACACCTCCAATTTAGCATCATCTGTACGCACTTAACCCAAGTGCAATTTAATCCCCTCTTCCAGCCTGAGAGAAGGTATTAAGTCAGGCCACATCTAGCAGTGATACTGTGATACCTCTCACCATGCATGCCCCCAGTTTACTACATGGCCTTTGCTTGCCATCTTTCAGGCAGTTGTTATATGCAGCTCTGCTCACATTTACTAGTTTGGGAAATTCAGTCACCAATGGTAATAAGTAGGGCTGTGCAAAGCTTCAGGTGCTGATTTGATTTGGAGGAGATTCAGCCGATTGGGTGGCTGAATCTCCGAATCCAAATTGAATCAGGAGACCAATTAAAAGGTCTGAATCAATGCAAAGCTTTCCAAATTGATTTGGAAAAGATTTGGAGAGCTTCAGCAATTCGGGCAGTCCCTGCTTGCTGCAGTAGGGAACTGGATCCGGACTCCGCGCTGATAATTAGGGGCTGGAGGAGGGGAGGGGACCGTGGGGGGGACCCCTGCCAGGCCCCATCCCCTGCCTGCTCCCCCAGCCTGAGCACCCCCTGAACCCCTGCCTGCTCTCCAAGCCCTGACATGGCTGCCCCACCTGGCCCAGCTCCTGGCTCTTTTAAAAAAAGTCCCAACTCACCAGCTGCTGCCAGGTGGTGGGGGGAGGGGGCTGTCCCCGCTGCCCCATGCTGCATGGGGGGCTCTGCACCCCCCCATCATGGCTGCCCCGCCTGCCCCAGCTCCCAACCCTTTAAAAAAAAAATCCTGGATCACCAGCTCCTGCAGTGGCCTCGGGGCTTCTGGGGGCAGCGTGGGGTCACACCCATCTGTCCCCCCATGCCAGGAATGGGGCAGTGGGGAGCAGCAGGGATCACCCCCCACTGGGCAGCAGCCAGTAAGCACAGACTTTCAGATGAAAAGCCAGATGTTCTATGATTTAACGTATCTAGTTAAAAGAGAAGTACTGCAAGATCTTTAATAAGTCATATTGCAGGGGAACAGCCAAATGCTACCCACTTCATTTGGACTGTGCTTTCCTCCTAGACGTGCTTGTCAAACATTGATATTTTTCTTGCTTGTCTTGTGAAGCACAAGCTTACATGTCCCTGCTTCTGTTATTTCCTTTTTCACGTGCAGGGACCAGCATTAATGACAGACTGCTCTGGCAATAGTAATTGTGGCTGCACACACAATACACTAGCTAAATTGACTGTCTCTCCAACAGCAGAGCATGATATGCCATTACCCAAATAAATACTGTAGTTCACCATTAGCTCTGTTGGCCATATTACCTGAATACAAATGGATGGCCTTCCCTGAGTGCTGACTTCCTTACAAGTCCTTCCAGCACCTTGGCCTACTTGGTAGAACAACAATCTAGACAGCATATGTAACAGTTTCCTACAAGATGTGGGGAGACTGAGAACCAGCTTGCTGAGGCTCCAAAGACAGAAAACAAGAGGCAAGAACCTTCTGAATTCGACACCTGGGTGGTTGAAATTAGGTCATTTGGAGCTGGATAGCCTCTACAGAAACGGCAAAGCCTACAGGCCAGGACAGGTCTGGCGGCATGCCACCCATCCATTCCTTCCAACCTGACATGTGGCAAAAATACTTGATGTTCTCATGAGATTGGAAATCCTGCCCTAAGGACTCAACAGGCAGTCAGGGACTTGGTGCCGTGACAAAAATCTTATTGCTGCCAAATGCTCCCCACCCAAGTCAGGAAGTTGCACTCTTAAGCTAGGGATAGACATTACACATAAACCGGTTTAAGTGATCAGCAACTGGTTTAAACCTGTAACAGAACAGATGTTCAGTGCACATAAACCAGTCTGAAAATGGCTGAAACTGGTTTGAGATAAACCTGGTTGAATGTACTATCAGTATTTCCTTGGAAAAAGTTGTTTAAGAAGAGCTAGAAGACTCTTGTTTTGATGGGCTGATAAATGCTAACAAATCCCTGTGTAACTCCCTGCTGTGTAACTAAATTCTCTGTTATCGACATTTGGGGGTGGGGAGAAGGGACCCCTCCCTAATCAAAGCATCCTGTCAGGGCCTGGCCGTGCCCCCTTCCAGCTCAGCACTTTAAAAGAGAATGGAGGGCTGCTCTCGTGCCCCCTGGCTTCTAGCCTGAGCCACTGCAGGCATGTCCTTGCATTTTTTCAGTCCAGAAGGTATGTCTGTACAGTTACAAGCCAGTTTAGCCTAGCCAGGTTAGACTAATCTGCAAAGATTGATCAATTCAGGCTTTTTGAATGTCTGTCCCTAGCCTTAAAGGCAGGATGCCAAAAGACTGGCAATGAAGGGAAACTGCTGGGAATTAACCCAGCTCACAATTAGCAGCAATCTTATCTTCTTTTACCTTGTGTGTGCCTACAGGTCAGACATTTTCTACAGCCAGGTGCTAACTAAGAAAACAATCTGGAGGAGTCCTCAGGCAGCAGTCATACCTAAACATGCCCAAACAACCTCTAAGGTGGAGCTCCTTCATGGAGTCATTCTTGAGAGTACACTCCCCATGTTCCAAACCCTGAATCATGAAGATTAAAATTCTTGCTATAGGTAATTGGTGGCAAAAAAACCACTTTGATAGTTAAAGTCTCTGTTTGCACCAAGTTCAAGCAAAGGCAGCACTTTATGCTGAACAGACTTGAGCATTCCCTTCAGTTTTGAACAGAGAACCTAGATGCTGCAAGTGTGATACATAGATTGTGTTACAATACATAGATTGTCAGGTGAGCTGTTATGGTTTAGGCCAGTACTGGTCACAGATCCATCATTTTATACCTTGCAAATTGCCAGTGGAGTTAGAGAGATTTTCTGGCTCCACTGAAGTTAGCGGATATCTTGTCATTGACTCCATTAAGCCCAGGATGTTACGTCTAGGGCCCTGAGAAAATCACGGATTTCTTTTCGAAAAGTCACGGCACGTGTGCAGGTAAAGTATCATTTTTCATGGAATATTCACGGAACTACCACTGATCTTGGCAAATGGGTCCTGGTAGTTCTAAGAATATTCTGTGAAAAATTATACTTTACCCGGGCACATGTAGCAGGTGGGCACACAGCCATAGGTGGTGGAAGGTCAGGGCTAACAGGGCCGAGCCCCCTCAAATAATTAACTGGGGCGGTGTGGAGAGCCATAGGGCAGCCTGGGTGTAGCCTCTGGGTAGCTACAGTGTGGGGAAGGGGCATGCACAGACAGACATGGAGCCTGCACTCAGAATTGCAGCCAGATGGCATGCAGAGCACTGTCCACCACAGCAGCTAAGTCGGGGAAGGAGTGGGGGGCAGATTGAGGCCCCCAGAGGGAGGGAGTGGGGCAGGGGCTGGGGTGAATGGGGCTCCAGGGTGGGTGGTGGGACGCTCAGAGCCCAGATGGCTTGTCCAGGGAAGGGGGCGGGGGGCACCTCCCATCTCCATGCACATCTTGGGAGAGGCCTGGGGGGCATGTGCCCCCTGGATCTGTGTGGGGGGCAGAGGCGAGCTGCCCACTGCAGGCTGGGCTCTGCACCCCACTGCGGCTGCTCTGGGAGCTGGCTGCCATATGCAACACCATGTGCCTGCCGCTGCTGACTCCCCGAGCCAGATCCTAGGGCAGTGGCAGCGGGGTGCAGAGCCCAGCCCACAGCAGGCAGCCCATCTTCTTGGGCAGTCCTGAGGAAGATCTTCCCCCTTCCACTAAAAAGGAACATTTGATCCTATGTGACCTAGATGCACATGTTGGGATTTTATTGCATAGTAAATCTGTTGCCTGTTACTTTCAGCTGCAAAGAAACTTATGTTCCAGTCGATCAAAATATTGTTAGTGTTTGGTACTTAGATCTATGAAGCAGATTAGCTGAATGTGAACAGAAGTTTTCTGTTGAGAATGCTTGATTTGTCCCAAGGTAGACAAAACTAGGCAAGCAGGTAGTCTCAGCCCTTTAAACAGAGTTGGGGTTTCCTGTTTTTCCACTCTCTGGTAGAATGTTTGGTGGGTTCTGATTGTTGTTACTACATGATCCTTTTTTATATATTTTAAATGCATTAAAGATGCTAAAAATCTAAGTTATCTCTTGTAATTATAAGTGTTGCTATAATTCCTTGGGATACTGCCCATTCTGTGGCAAGGTCAAATACTATAGCATAGTAAATGATAATTTGTTTTTTAAGGCACTTATTGTAGCATGCTAAATTCTTAATTGCGAGGATACAAATATCCCCTCATTAGAAAGCATGCGCAGTGCTCTAAAGCTTTTTCAAATGCCTGCAAAACTAGGTTCAAGAAGAAGAGAAAGCTAATTAGAGTATTTCACAAGAGTCTTATGACTCTTAAGTGCCAATCAGAGAGACCCCAACTCACTGCAAAATAATTTACCTTCTGAATCTCCTTTCTGGAGGCAAACGCCAATTTTTCATGTTACTGGAGAAACCAGCGGAGGGGCTAGGGCCAGCTCCTCACTGCCGCACGCACTCTGCGGGAGCGGGGGGACTGGTGCTGCCCAGATCTGTGCATGGGGCAGGGGGTGCGCCCTGCCCGCTGCGGGGTGGAGGGGGCAGTGCCTATACTTCCTGTCCGCCCAGAGTTACTGGTTGATATTTTCCTCATCTTCTGCAGGGGTGGGGGTGCCTTCCTTCATCCCCTCACATGTTCTGCAGGGCAGGACACAGCCCTCACTCAGCGGTCTCCTCTTACACAGCAGCAGTGAAAGGGGAATGTCTGATCCCTCTTCCTGCTGTTGAGGGTGGGAGCCAGGTGACTCAAAGGGATGCTGGGCCTGCAACAGCAGGGGAGGAAGTACTGGGTTGATTTTGCATCCTGCAAAGCCTAGATTGGGAAAGGGGGCTAGCCAGCCACTCCTGGAAGCAAGCCAACTGTCAGTGACGGAGAGATAGCATGGGTTTGGGAGAGCTGTGTGGAAGGGTCACATGACTGAGGTTCAGACCTGGCTTAGATTTGGATTCAGGAAATGAATATAATTTCCTGTTGGACCTCTATAAACTGGAGTGCCAGCCCCATCAGCTGTCCCTTCCAGTCAACACTGCCAGCCAGTATCTCTTATTTGCTCCGTGGATGCAGGGAAATGTGCTTGCACTGTCATGGTGCACCTTTCCTCCTAATCGAATGGGTATGTCATATCAATGGAAACTGGTTATTTGATGGAGCTGAGCAGCACACAGCACACAGACTTTGATCCTTTTGTAGAAAGAGAGAGCACCCTCCCTAGTCACTGCCCAACATGTATCACCCACATTTACAGTAATTTTTTTATCGTTAAAATCATCACCTCATTAATAAAACTTGTCAACCCTAATACAATTGGCCTGACATTTAATGGACACTCACAAATGCTGGGAGTAATACTTATCTCATAAGTTCCTTGGGTCAGCCTTGGGATTTGTTTAGCAAGCCATGGGCTATTATTTATGGATTCATCATTCCCCCGCAGTGCAGAGATCTCTCCTGTCTTCCTCATCTGCTGCAAAGTCAGTTAGGGAAAGGGCTGCGGGGAGGTTAATTGAGTGTGTGACAGTTCTAGGACACTCTCTGGAGAATGGGTTTCTTTGCCACCAATCCCTCATGACGACTGAGGATAAAGCGAATCTCTTTAACCAATTCTTCACCTCCGTTTTCTTGTGCAGGGACCGGGACTTCCCTGCTGTGATAGAAGCCGGACGCGAGGGGATCGCCTTCAGACCTCAGGTTGGGGAGGACCGGGTTAGAGAGCTTCTGGAGGGGCTGGACGCGTTCAAGTCAGCGGGTCCGGATGCTCTCCACCCCAGGGTGCTGAGGGAGCTGGCTGGGGTTATTGCAGGGCCCCTGGCACGGCTCTACGAGCGATCGTGGTGCTTGGGCCAGGTGCCAGACGATTGGAAGGTAGCTAATGTGGTCCCCATCTTCAAAAAAGGGAAAAGGGAGGACCCGGGCAATTATAGGCCCGTCAGTCTTACCTCAATCCTGGGGAAGCTCTTTGAGAAGATCATCAAGGAGCACATTTGTGATGGGCCGGCATCCGAGATGATGCTCAGGGGCAATCAGCATGGATTTATTAGGGGGAGATCATGTCAGACCAACATGATTGCCTTTTATGATCAGGTCACAAAGGCCATGGATGCAGGTGTCGCGGTGGATGTAGTCTTTCTGGACTTCAGCAAGGCCTTTGACACCGTCTCTCACCCCATCCTAATTAATAAACTAGGCGACTGTGGCATAGATGCCTACACGGTCAGATGGATTGCAGATTGGCTGAAGGGTCGCACTCAGAGGGTGGTGGTGGATGGATCATATTCGACTTGGGGGGAGGTGGGTAGTGGAGTCCCCCAGGGCTCGGTCCTGGGCCCTGCGCTGTTCAATTTCTTCATCAGCGATCTTGATGTTGGGGTGGAGAGCAACCTGTTTAAATTCGCTGATGACACCAAAATTTGGGGGGAGGTGAGCACGCTAGCAGGGAGAGAGAGATTGCAGAAGGATCTGGATAGGTTACAGGGGTGGGCAGACAGGAACAGGATGCGTTTCAATACGGACAAGTGCAGGGTGCTGCACTTGGGTAGTAGGAACCAGCAGCACACTTATACGATGGGGAGCTCCCTACTTGAGAGCACGGAGGCGGAAAGGGATCTTGGTGTCATTATTGACTCCAAGATGAACATGGGCCGACAATGCGAGGTCATGGTTGGCAGGGCTAACCGGACCTTGTCGTGCATCCACAGGTGCATCTCGAGTAGAGCCAGGGAGGTGATCCTCCCCCTCTATGCGACGCTGGTCAGGCCGCAGCTGGAGTATTGTGTCCAGTTCTGTGCGCCCCATTTCAGGAGGGATGTGGACAACATGGAGAGGGTCCAGAGGAGGGCCACCCGCATGATCCGGGGACAACAGGGCAGACCCTACAGTGAGAGACTGCGGGACTTGAACCTATTCAGCCTCCACAAGAGAAGGCTGAGGGGGGACCTGGTGACCGTCTATAAACTCACTAGGGGGAACCAGAAGGGTTTGGGGGAGACGCTGTTTCCCCTAGCCCCTGCTGGCATAACAAGGAATAATGGGCACAAGTTGATGGAGAGGAGGTACAGATTGGACATCCGAAAAAACTACTTCACAGTCAGGGCGGCTAGGAGCTGGAACCAACTTCCAAGGGAGGTGGTGCTGGCCCCTACCCTGGGGATCTTTAAGAAGAGGCTGGATACCTACCTGGCTGGACTCATTTGAGTCCTGTTTTTGTTTTTTAGGGTGAGTGGTTTTGTTTGTTTGTTTGGTTTTTTTTTGGGTTGTTCTCCCGCCCTGGCGGGGGGTCGGGCTAGAAGATCTATTAGGTCCCTTCCGACCCTGAAACTATGAAACTATGACTGTGTGTATTTACAATCTGCTCCTGAGAGGTGCTGGGTAACTGCAGCGTCTATTAAACTAACACACATTTTCTGTGACCTACCCTGTCATTTAGAATGGGATGATTTATCGCTGGTAGAATGAAGGCAAGCAGGACAGGAAATGGAAGGAAGGAAATCCACTCCTATGGAACAAATCTCAGCAGATGTTCTAGAAATCCAAGGCAGAATTCCAGATATGCAGGTGAACCCTTGTGGATTTTGGATGAAAATCTCAGTTAGCTTTGCCCAAATTCCTCTCTTCCCATTGGCCCTGGCTGCCTGTACCCATGTGCTGTCTGCACCAGGTGACTATACTGCTTGAGTGTGACAGCAGTAAGGTTTTACATCTTCTATCAGCAGAAGAGAAGGAAATATATTTAGAAGAAAATTAATCTCAGACTGCGTTTTTTTAAAGTAACAGCCTGGGGACAGGGCAATGGAAGTAAATTGCTACTGGTCAGGCGGGGAAATAGAAGACGGGCATCTCTCAGTCTATGGTTCTTAACTAGGAGGTTACAAACGTTTCCATCTAACTTGCAGCCCTCTGGCCTGCAAGCCACATCCATTGCTAAGGTGTTTTCTTCTTTCATTTCACTTGACTCAAGGAGATTATAGAACTGGAGCTGTTGATTTTCCTGGAAGGAGCTAAAGGTGATTACAAAGGAGATAGTGGGGAAAACGAATGCCCTTTCTAGTCAGCTCCCTAAGGCAAAATAACCTAGGTGACTACAATCAATGACTCCTCTTTACAGGACAGACAGTGCCAGAGAGAACTGCTAACCATACTGCAGCAAATCCAGAGGGAAGAAGAGGAACATAATTAAAACTCAGATAAAAGAAAGTGGAGAGGAGGCGCCTCCTACACACAGACTGCAAGAATGCAGGGTGCTGGCAAGGGAAGAGGAGTCCCCAAAAGTCTGACACCAGGTCAGTGAGAGGAGCAGGGCAGGGCTCTGGCTAACAAGATAACAAGCCTGGTTGAAGCTTTCACAGGACCCCGAGCAGCCTGCAAATTGGGGCCTCTCGGATGCATTTGCATATCTCTTCACTCTCTACAGTGTGCCATCCACTGGGTCCAGATACACACAGGCGATGGAATAACCTGGTAGGGAGCACCAAACTGCAGCATTAGCAGTGCTAATCAGGCACTCAAATCTTTTGAGAAGCCTGGGGAGATAGAGACACTTTGACCCTGTCTTAGGGGCTCTTGGACCAAGTGAAGAAGAATTCTCAAGTACTGTGCCTGCAGAGGGACTAATCTGAGGGGTCGGCTCAAGCATCATTCTGACCTCAGCCTTCAGCCAAAATGCAGAGGGGGAGGCATGTCTGCAAGGGATCCAGTGCATGGGCCTGGAAGTGAGGAGTATGGCTTCCTGGCAAGGCCTGTATGCACCTGTGGGCGCTCTCAGGGCATGGGGGATTCCTTGTTTGGAAACCTCAATTAAAAGGTGGGCATGTATCCTGTTAGGAGGACTCACACTTCAGTTTCTCCAGATGTCCAGAAGTGTTCTTATCACTACAGCTCCTAGAGTTCTGTCCCTGCTGGGTTGCAAAGCCCAATCTGATGACAGATTTATCAACTACTTGTGGCTGGAAAGGATGCCCCCCACTTCTTGTTGCTACACTTGTCAATGTTTTTCATCTTCCTTGGAAGCTCTGGATATCGACTGCAGCCAAGGCTGGGGGGTTTGACTGGGGTGGCTTGAAGCTCCTACTGGGACTAAAAAACCCAGAGGTTCCTAGTTAGAGGATCTTGCTCCTCTGCTTAGGGCAGACTGATTGCCACATCTGGGAACAGGAAAGGAATTTTACCTCAGAATCAGACTGTCATAGACTAGAGGGGTTTTGCGTTCCTCTGTAGCAGGGAATATGGTCCTCATCCTTGCATCTCTTGAATGTATTTTAACAAACTACATCTGTCCCTGCAGTGGTAGGACACTGACATTGCCTTTGTCCCCCTGCTGCACCTGTGGCAGGCTAGAGTGCTCTCGGTGTTTTGCAGGGACGCGCCTGGTAATTGTGCAAGCGGGTTGTTTATGCAGTATTAAGAACAGGTTACACAAACACTGTCCAGGATGGTTTAGATAGGGCTGGGGGGCTAGACTAGATGACTCCTGAGGTTCCTTCCAGCCCAACTTCTCTGATTCTGTGAACCTCACCAGCCCAACCAGAGGACACATAGGCAAAGAAAGGGCTGAATGCTGGGAACATACTCTGCCCTGAGATCTGGTGTACATGGTGCCCCACCACGATCTTACAGACATGGATGCTGGGCAGCAGTCATGAAGGAACAAACCCAGCCTAAATCCACCATGGTCAAGAGGCAGCACTTGGACAGACAGACCATCAGTCAGCATTGTGGCCCTAGGTCTCTTGTGAGTATCAATATAACTTTGCATCTGCCAGCCCCCTCCCTCAGCCCCAAATAAACTTTGGTAATCAAGGAGGTGTTCGGTGGTGGTTGCTCTCCCCACTTCATTGTGGGAGAAGCAACAATTATGGTCACTGTGTCCTTGCTGCAGCAGAGAAAAAAAATGGTAGCAGCAGCACCCAGGTCCTAGCACCCACTTCTTCCCACTCTTTTGCCTCTGACCTGGCTGGGGTCACACTGGCCTGCAACCTGAAAAGGTTGCCAACAACTGGGTTAACCAGATAACTGGGATTTGAATCTAGGACTGTGCCTTCACAAAGGCACAGTGCTAAAAACTCAGTACCCAATCCTATCTATGGCTGTGCAGACCAGCACACACACAAGCACATAAGCACAGTTGCATGTGTACAAATGTGTGCATGTGTGTGCACACATTTGTACACATGCATACAGACATGTGCATGCACACACACGTGCTGCTCACGCAAGCACATGTACAGAGATGCACACACTTCTCTTTGGGTACACAAGCAGATACATGTGCACTCATCCACACACAACACAAACACACAATTTAAAGAGGAAAAGCTGTCACAAACTGTCTCATCATGGTGAGAAAGGCAGTAGTAGCTGAGCATGGGAAGAGGGGCTCTCAGGATAGACTAGTGGCATCAGCAGCTCCCTTAACAAGAGGGCTACTGACAGTAAAGTACGAGGAATTAATGGAAGGGTAACAAAATTTCAGAAGAGGCACAGGCCTGTATAATCTCCACAGAAGCAAGAGGTGACCTGACATCTCTATGTCCCAAGAAGACAACAGCTCATTCCCCTTCAACCTTCTCTCTTAGCCCCATGCTTCTCCATTATTACTACACCTTGCTGGGCTCTTCCTTCTGGTAGTCTTGGTATTAGCCTGTCTGTTAGCCAGTGTGCAGCACATTCAGGCACCATCTTCTCCTTTTCCAACACAGCCAGGCCCTTTCCCCAACTCCTTCCAGGGCTGAGTTAGAGACGGGAGAGGCTGCTAGGCTCAGCCACCCCATTCATGGACCTAGAGCAGGACAGTTCCCTATGAGGCACTTCTCAGGACCTGTTTATCCTGTAGCTGACTGTCCTATACACTGTGGCTTCCAGTTTTCTCCTGGGAGATGATTTTCCATACCTTTGACTCTTCCAATCTACATAAAACACTGTAGGACACTGAACTTGCTTTTGGCTCCTGCCACGCCACTCCTTTCCCCAGCCCTCTGGTGCTTCCTTAGTTTGTCATACATCAAAGCCAAGGGCCACTTCTTGACCACTCAGACATTAAGGACCTACCTCTCCCCTCTGTGCTTGCTTCATTTTATTCTCCCTAGGCCTCTACCCCAGTCAGGCCTGTCTGATTCACATTTGGACCTTCCTGTCTTATTCTTGACCCCACCCCTGCTGTGACACACCGAGCACCCTCTATCTTCCTTGAAATGTCCTCTTGAAGCCATTTTCTCCAGGTGCTCTTTGCTAGTGATGTCCCTGTCGCCTCCTTCACATGGGACATTCCTTGTGCATGATACACGGTTTGGTGCAGGACCTGTGGCAGGGCTGAACCTCCTCCAAACCTCTCCAGTGCTCCTCAGGACAGAAACTGTTTCCTCACATTTGCCCTTCCCATCCTTTAATTTCATCCTGTGCTTCTTGATCCTTTGGCTATGCAGTAAGGGCATTACCTTTCAGTCACTTGAGGAGCACAGCCCTTCCTAGCCAAGCTATAGAAGGCCTTTTATCCCACCTTCATGCCATCCTCAAGCCTAGATGGTACTTCTTCCTCTTCTCTACATTCCTTCAGTCTCTCAGTAATTTTCTATCCCTGAGGAGCCCATAACTGAACTCAGTGCTTTAGCCAGATTTCAGGAGCCCTCCTTGCCACCCTCAATTTTGTTACATGATGCTTCTACCCCAGGGTTTCCTATTGACTCCAGAGGGCTCTAGATCAAGGCCTTGGGACAAAAAATGCTTTATACCCGTCTCATTGTGATGACCCCATCATGCTGCAGGCTGTCCAGGATCTAGCCCTGCATCACTGCTTACCTATCATCATTTCCCTCCACACAGATCAGCTTGTATTTGCCAGACGGTGGCATGCAATTTCCTGCCCATTTCCTCTGTATTACTTCCAAGTCCTCACTGTTGTTGCTATCACCAATTCCCTATTAAGTATGAATGCCAGAAACAAGCTGTGCATGGAAAAATGGAGAAGAGGAAATGAAACTGCTGACACAGAGTAGCCAGAGCTTAACGCTTTCCCAGCCCCTCCCCAACATGATGCTGACATCTGAGTTAGTAACTTCCAGGCATGGCTGTGGAGAGCTGTTTGTAGTGCCCTGCAGAATGGAATTCAGGAATTGCCCAATTAGCAACACCAGACACATCGAAGAACACGCCAGACACCCCCGTCGACAAGGATGGGATACCCAGCCTATAGGGGAGCCTCTCCAAGCCCGAGCAGGTACAGGTTGCTTTCTGGCCTGAAGCAGGAAAATGCAATTCCCACAGCAACCTGAACAGTTAACCAAGCTGCTGGAGCCGTGAATGCTCTCATCAGCCATGTGGCTCACAGGCTATTGCAAACCGCTGAGCTTTCAGCCCTTGGTATGTCCCGTGGCAATGAGTTCCAAAGACTCTGCCTGCTCTGGCATAAGTGCTATTTTTTTCTCTTTCTTTCTATATGTCCTCTCTCTCTCTCTCTGGTCTTTACTTAAAAGCATTGCCAGCCTAGATGTGTTAGTCTGGAGTGTGAAAAAGTACCCCTCCTCCCCACCAGGTACAGCTCTGCAAACAAATATCTAATGCAGATGTAGCTATATTGGCAAAGAAGTCCTTCTGCCTTTTGTCTGGGAAGTGGCTTTAAGCTGTAGGGACTGTTGTATCTCCACCACAAGGCCTTTCTTCTAGTTCCAACACTATGGACCTAAACCAAGACCCTGCATCCAAATTCCTAAATGTAGAGCTCTGTCAATGTCTACTGAGTTTTAGTGGCTCTTACCCCCCATGAATGTCCTGGGTGCTCGCCCTGATCTCCTCTTTCAGGTCCACCAGCACAGCTCCCGGCACCACACCTTTCTAGTGGCAACAAGGCTGAAGTTTCTTCATCATTTCTTCACTACTGCAGTATCCTTTTCAGCTTCCTTTGCTCTTCCCCTTTCACTGGATTTTTCCTGTTCTTTACCTTGCTCAGTCATCTAGACTTGGGATAGATAGGTGGGTGTATAAATGTTGGAAAGTCAAGCACTCAGCAGATCCAAGGTGGCAGAACCCTGACTGCCTGCCCCAGCCTTGGTGCAATGTAACTTTAAGATCCTCTGCTGGTTTTCCAAAGCAGTCTGCCTCACTCCAAATGCAGGAAGGACTTCCTTTTCAGAGCCCTGACCCACCTTATCCGACTGTGGCTCATATTGTGTTACAGGCTGCTGTATGATAAGCAAAAATGGGGGCTGCAACCAGGCCGCTAGGCTTACTTCCTCTGGCAGCGGCTCTGACTTTTTATTGCTGAAGGAATGGGTCTGTGCTGAGGTGCCCATTCCTTCAGCCAGCTCCACTGCAACCAAAGATTCACAGAGCAGCCAGATTCGAGTTCCAAACAGCTCTGTGGTGAGGAGCCATTTCACTGTGCTGGGGATGTCACAGGAAGTCCCAGCCTGTTGGGTGTTGCACTTATACCCGGCTGCAGGGACCAGCATTCTAGAGATCAGAAAATGGAGCCAAGAGCTGACCCAAAAGGAATAACCTCTTGGCAGCCCCTACTCGCTATGAACCCAGGACAACAGGTCATTATTAGGGAACCAGCTGGGCCCATGCAGCTATGCTGATATCCCTCCCCACTGTACCATGTCACGGCTGGCAGAGCATGTTCTGTTACTGTGGGGCTCAGGCAGGGGAACCATAGAAAAGTAGGACTGAAAGGGACCTCACAAGGTCATCTAGTCCAGTCCCCTTCTCAAGGCACTATCATCCCAGACTAAACCACCCCAACTAAGAGTCTGTCTAACTTGCGCAAACACCCAAGGATGCAGATTCCACAGCCTCTCTAGGCAGCCTGTTCTAATGCTTGATAACCCTCACAGTCAGAAAGTTTTTTCTGTTCTCCAACATAAATTTCCCGTGCTGTCATTTGAAGCTATTGCTCCTAGTCCTGTCTCCTACAGCCACCGAGTATAGTATAGGTTCATCCCTTTTATAACGCCCTTCAGCTGTTTGAAGACTTTCATCAAATCCCCCTTAGTCTTGTCTTCTCCAGATTATATAATCCCAGTTCTTTCAGCCTTTCCTCATAAATCATACTTCCCACTTGATTCTTTCCAATCTGTCCACATCTTTCTTGAATTGTGAGGGCAAAAATGAGAGACAGGACTCCAGAGGGGCCTCACCAGTGCTGAGAGAGAGAGAGAGTCACTTCCCTTGATTTGATTCGCATTTCCCTCATTAACCTAGCACAGTATTGTGTTGTGTGTGTTTTTGGTTTTTATTTTTTGCAATAAGAGTACACTGCTGTCTTATATTAGCTTCTGGTTCACTGTAACTCCCAATTCTTCCTTTACAGCATTACAGCTCAGCAAGTCTTTCCCCAGTTTGTATTTGGGCAGGCAATTATTCCAAGTGCAGGACTTCGCCCTTGTTTTTGTTGAATCTCATCTGGTTGACTGTGGACCATTTTTCCAGTCTATCCAAGTCATTCTGGATCTTAGCCCTACTCTTCAGTCTGAAACTCCAGCCAAATTAGTGTCATCTGCAGCTTTGCTAAGCATATATTCAGTCCTATCATTGAAATTATTAATGAAGATATTGAGCAATACTGGACGGTCCCTTACGGCACCCCACTTGATACCTCCTCCCATGGCATTGAGTTGTGTGAAGTCTCCCTCTTTTCTCAGTCATGCTCAGACCATTGGATAAAGAGCCAAGGACTGGGGCCAATGACCTAGGTGCCAGTCACCAGGTGGGGAGCCCACTTTTACACAACACAAGGGGGGTACACAAGTTACGGTGCTCTGTGGCAGGGCAGCAGTATTGCTCAATGGCTCCCCAACCCACCATTCCCTGTTGGGGTCCAGCTCTTGCCCTAACAAGACTTTGCCCAGAGCACCAGTCCAAGTTGCTTTCTGCTTGCGAAGCACACGTCAGCATGAACAGGAGAAAAATCCTCCATGTCTCCAATACACCAGTGATGGCTCCCACTTCCTTCCCACATGGAACTTTGCATTCTCCTTCTAGCCAGAGAAGCAAAGCAGTTTCCCCAGGACTGAGTGGGAGAATAAGAGAGACCCGCAGCATCCAACCCCAGGGAGCATCTGCAGCCAGTGGAGACGGGTGGTGGAGCTGATGGAAGGGATGGCTATGTGAGGTGGCTGGGCTGGACAAGGCAGGAGAGCTCTGAAGTATCCCTTTGCTCTCACACTGGTTCTCAGTGGATGGGGCCAAAGAGCAGTTTTTCATTAAGCAACAACCCTAGGAAACAGGAGTGGTGTGAGCCAATGGAGAGGGCAACTCTGCATGGTCCACTACAGCTCCAGCACTCAGTTCATGAGTACTAGGCTGAGACCTGCCTGGTGGGCACTGAGTTCTGTTGCACAAACCACTAGACAGCTGGTGCCACCACTCCCCTCTGGGCACCTGGCTTTCCCAACAAGTAGTGCAGTTGCTCTGTGCAGAGCAGGAAAGCTAGAACTGGGTGGCTGTGCTGTTGCTTGCCCAATCAGCTCAGCACCAGAGTCCCACCAGAGTCACCTGTGTGCTGTTATTCTGCAGAGACACGCAGATCCCCTGAAGCTCCTTTGCCATCTGCATACTCTGGGCAGGGCTTATGATCCTGCATAATGTTCAGCCCAGGAATTTTTTCTCTGCAAATGAGCTGGCAGGATGATTACTGCCAGCTGATGTCATCTGTTGGAGTGCAACAGCTCCTCCAGCCCCAGCCAGGAGGTGGTGCCACTAGAGGTGTGGGGAGGCAGGGAGCAGTTCCTGGGGAGTGGGCTGCACCAGGAATCAGCCCTACTCATGGCTTTGCTCCCTCACTCGGAACAGGTACGATTGACCCAGCTCCTGCCGGAACTCAGCAAGATCTCCAGGATAATTTCATACTGCTCTCCACGTGAAGAGATGCTGTGCCCAGACCTGGGTTAATGACTGAGGAAGCAGTAACGAATGAGGTTTGATGCAAGTGGACATCAGCCAGCCCCCTGCAGCTCAGCCTGGATGCTCCTTGATAGAGGATTAAAAAGTTGCATTGCTTTCCCTGCCTGGCAGCTAGGGGCAGTGCTAGTTAGCCATGTATGACCAGTCACCACTGATTCAGGCTCTCCCTGGCCTAAAGGGCATCGGTAGCATTTATCACTTGCTGCCACTGCACATGGATGGTTCTGATGTCACTGCCACTTGTTTCCAGAAAATCCTGGGGCTGGGGGAACCTCAAGGGTGATCTAGTCCAGCCCTCCACACAAATGCTAACACAGCCCAGACAAGTACTCATTCAGTCTCCTCCTGAACACCTGCCAGGATGATTCCATGGCTTCCCTGGGCAGCTGGGACCAGTGCCCTACTCTCCTGACAGTAAGTTTTGTTCAGAGCTTTAATCTAAATCTGCATTGCTGCAGTCCAAATCCACTGCTCCACGTCCTGCCCTTTGCAGTGAAGCAGAACACAGCTGTTCCCCTTGTCTTTACAGCAGCCTTTCAAATATTTGAAACTGCTATTGTGGCGCCTCTTGACCCCCTTTTCACTAGACTGACATACCTAGTTCCCTCAGCCCAGGGGTAGATCCAGGGGGGGATGCTGTGGCACAGCCCTCCCTTCCCCTCCTCCCAGGCCCTGCCTTTTGGACTACACAGTGGGAGCACAGGTAGGGGATTTTTAAGTTTCTGACTCAAGTAAGAATTTGCACCCCACCTCTGCTCACCAGTATGCCTCCTGCCCTCCCATTATCCTCCTCTTCCATTGGCCTCTACCACAGTCTCTGCTGTCCCTGGCTGATCTGGGGGCAGGGAGGTTTTCTAGAACTGCTCCCGCCCTGCTCCAGTCAAGCTGTGTGGGGGAGCAGAGCTCAGCCAGGGACAGCAGCAGTGGGCAGGTTTCCCTTTCCTGTTTGATCTCCTTGGGTTTCCCCAAGAGCAGGCTTAGGGAGGGGGAACCCACCCAGTGCCACTGCCACCCATATGCTGTTCCAGGCTGAGCCCAGCTTCACATGTAGCTCATATGAAGCGGAGCAAGAGTGACTCTGGAGCTCTCTCTTTTCCCAGGACAGCTGGGGACAACAGCAGCAGTGCACTGGGAACAAGGGGAATGAGAGGGAGGAGATACATCATTGAACATGGAAAATAAAGGAGGGGTGCTGAGAATACGTTGGAGGGTGGAGATGGGATTCTTACCTGATTCAGGGACTTGCATTCCCTGGCTGCTCTTCCCACAGAATACTTGCTTACTCCAGTGCTGGGGGAAGGAGCCTGGGAGCAGAGGGTGCAGCTGGTCCTACTGTCCCATTTTCAAGAAAGGGAGGAAGGAGGCCCCTGGCAACTATAGGCCAGTCAGTCAGTCAGTCTCACCTCCATCCTTGGCAAAGACTTTGAAAAAATTATCAAGGCTTACATTTATGAGAGCCCGGCAGGAAAAGTTATGCTGAGGGGAAACCAGCACGGGTTCGTAGCAGGTAGATCATGCCTGACTAATCTAGTCTCTCTTTATGACCAGGTTACAAAACACCTGGACACAGGAATAGGGGTAGACATCGTTTACTTAGACTTCAGGAAGGCCTTTGATACGGTATCCCACACCATACTGGTGAACAAGTTAAGAGGCTGTGACTTGGATGACTACACAGCCCGGTGGGTGGCGAATTGGCTAGAGGGTCATACCCAGAGAGTTGTAGCGGATGGGTCAGTATCGACCTGGAAGGGTGTGGGTAGTGGGGTCCCGCAGGGCTCGGTCCTTGGACCGATACTCTTCAATGTCTTCATCAGCAACATGGACAAGGGAGCGAAGTGTACTCTGTCCAAGTCTGTGGATGACACAAAACTGTGGGGAGAAGTGGACACGCCGGAGGGCAGGGAACAACTACAAGCAGACCTGGACAGGTTGGACATATGGGCAGAAAACAACAGAATGCAATTCAACAAGGAGAAATGCAAAGTGCTGCACCTAGGAAGGAAAAATGTCCAGCATACCTACTGCCTAGGAAATGACCTGCTTGGTGG
>NW_005842725.1:98464-105529 GCF_000455745.1 Alligator sinensis | reverse complement strand
TTTCCTGCCTATGCAGGGGGTCGGACTCGATGATCTATTGAGGTCCCTTCCGACTCTAACATCTATGAATCTATAAAAAAAATAAAAAATAAAAATCTATGAATCTACAGTACAGCATAGTGTTCCTGCTCCTTTACAAAAACCCTTGATCTGCTTATTCTCCAACCTGTCCTCATACAGCTGCCTCCCAACCCCCTTATCCTCTCTGCCACTCACCTCTGGATTTTCTCCAGTTTCTCTACATCCTTCCTAAAATGCAGTGCCCAGAAGTGCACATAATACTCCATCTGAGGCCCAACTAGTACCATATAGAGTGGTACTGTCACCTCCTGGGGCTTATGTACCACACACTTGTTAATGCAGCCCCAAAAATTCCATTACCTTTTTTTGCAACTGCATCAAGCTACTGACTCTTGTTGAATCTATGGTTGATCAGATTCCAAGATCCTTCTCAGCAATGCCATCTCCCAGCCAATTACCTCCTATTGGGCATGGATACATCTGGTTTTTCATCTCTAAATCTTCAGCTTCCATTTATCTGTGCTGAATTTCCTTCTGTTGTCTAGTGCCCCATTTTCCAATCTATCAAGATCCTTTTGAATTCTAGGTCTATTCTCCAAAGGGTTTGCCACTGTTACCTCTCAGCTCCGAGTTCTTGGGGAACCCTGGCACAGGATGCAGCCTGTCTGACTCACAAAGATTGCCCCCACCCCCCTCCTCTACCTGAACAAGAACTGATTACAAAAGACAATGAAGATGCAGTGGCAGACACACCTAAAGCCCTCCAGATAAGGGTGACAAGAGTGAAACAACTGCCCTAGGTCTCATTTGCATCCGAGATGGAACCAGATGACCATTCATTTACATGGGAGATGGAGAACAGAAAGCCCGAAGCAAAGACCAGTGTGAATTCTGACATCAGAGAAGCACTGCATGATGGGGAATCTGTACTCCAAATGCTAAATCAACCCAGATTTACACACACCCAGCTCAGCATTTATCAGACCAATTCTAATCTGGATTTACAAAGGCCCCCCCCCCCCCACACACACACACCCACCCACCTCATCTAACCAGATCTAAGCAGAAGTAAAGTTTAATAGGCATCTCGGGCCGTATATTCCCCTGTCCCACTATGGGAGGCCTATTTAAACTTGATTGACTAAAACTCAGTTGCTGGGTTAGGGAATGTTGAGGCAAGAGACCAAGTCAGAGGTGGTATGGGCAACATTTGAACAAAGGTAAAGGGTTCATCACAGTATCCAGCCCATTGGAGCCCTGACCACAAGTGTTGTCATACTTTTCCCAGGATGACTGATGGAAGTCCTCCCCACAAAAGTTTATGAAAAGTCATGCTAAGCTGAGACTTGTTCACAACAGGTAAAAATACAAAACCCTGACGCTGTAAGCTATCTATTATTTCTGAAGAAACAATGAGGTATCCCATCCAGTGTATCTGCTATCCATAAAAATTTCAAGCTGGCTCCTAATTGTCCAGTTAATCCTTAAAAACTTATGTTTTTCCTGGTTGTTAATCAGTTTCTTGAGATGTTCCAAACCAGATAACCGCTTGTCAATAGTAAAGACAATTATTTACACTATTAAAAGAATGCTTTGAAGAAGCTGAACTGAGGGTATAAAAATCTGTAAAAAAAAAAAAAAAAAGCAGCAAAGTTGTGCTTCAAGCAGAGAAATCTCTCTGACACCATCCGCTGTTGTTCTCGAGAAGCTGGAAGAAACAGATCAGCTCCCTTCAAGGACTGTGCTAAGAACTTTGCCTGTCAGCACTGCAACCCGAGTGCCTTGGACTGGTGAGACCCCAGCTCTCGCTCTCTCTTTTTTCTCTAGGTTCATAGATTTCTGAACCTGAACTGTATTAGTTAAGCTTAAGCTAAGTTTCCCCAAATACTTAGTGAAACCAGGGTAGTATTGTAATTGTTTTGATTGTTTTCCTTTGCATGTCTATTACTACTAGTGCCATTATATATTTCATATACGCAGCAATAAATAACTTTTATAGTCAAACTGGTAGTAACTGGGTATATTTTTCCTTCTTTCCTTCACCTTCCCCACTTGCTCTGCAGCAACGCTTCTTTTACCTTGTCACAGGCAGGGTCCTACAGGAGGGCCGTGATCTCCTTAAGGCCCCTTCCCGTGCCAAGTTGGCCCAAGGACATCCTCGGTTTCTCGCCTGCCACGTCTTTGATGTTAAAATATGTTAGGGAGGCTGCCTTTTTATGCCATCTCGGTCACTTCTCGTTGTAGTCTCTGCCTGTGGACTCCCGGACCCCTCGTGGGTCCCACTCTACAAATGGGTGCTTCCGGGGCATCCTAGCCTTAGGGACTATGCGTGGCTCCTACCACCCCAATACCACACCCCAAGCCTTGCAGATGTACTAGACGTTATTCTGTCACTCTCTCTGGTGTTCACACCCCCTCTGGCACTTAGGCTCTCCTCAGCCCTGTCTCTCTCTCTCTCTCCGTGCCCTTCCCCCAGCCTCTTCTCTGTAAGGCCGCCCCCTCGCTGGGGCCTCCTCTCTGTAAGGCCGCCCCCTCGCTCAGGGTTCACTGCAATGCTACCCCCTTCCTCAGGGGCTTCTCCACAACGCCCCCTTCTCTGGAGCTTCTCAGCTGCCCCTCTCTGGGGCTGGGGTCTATGTACCCCAAATGCTGTGCCCTCACTGGTGCTGGGGTCCTCATACTCCACTGTGAGTCCCCTATGCGAATGCTGCACCCTTACTGGCACTGGGGTTCCCACACTGCTGTGAGTCCCCTATGAGGCCTCCTCCAACCCCTAACAGCCTCACCCAAACCACTGGTGTAACAAACAGCAACACAAATGCAAGCCCCTAGGCTATAACTCAAATTGAAGCCGTCCGGCCATAACAACACTCAATCCTACCAGTGACCATTTGTCTCCCTGCCATGTTAGATGCTGCTCCTGTATCAGGCTTCTCCTCACATCTTTACTCAGGGAGCTCCTTCCTCTATGGTTGCAGGCAGGGAACTGCCAGCCTGGCCTTAGCCTCTGGGCTTTATAAGGGCCAGGCCCTGCCCCTTCTGGTCAGCTGACCTTCCCTGGTTGCCCCGGCAACCCACAGCTGGACTCCTTATTCACTCACTGCTAGGGTCCCTTCCCTAGCAGTTTCTCCTCCTTAGGAGCAGGGCACCTCAGTGCTCTGCAACACACCTAACCCAAAGTTCCCTGTGAAGCCCAGAAATACTGTGGGATCTGCTTATCAAGAGGCTACCACTACAAGGACGGTTAGGGCAAAAGACTGGGATGTATTGAGTTTGAAACACATAAGGGGATCAGCTTGTACAGGCTGATTGACTCAGTTTGACTCAGATGTGCCCTTATGAACTGAATGCTGGCCCATGAGGGTGTCAGATGGACACCCAGCCGGATTCAGAGGTATTCTGTTTACCTGTGTGCTTGTGTCTGACTGCATTTTATTGTTGCTCTGATGAACTGATTCTTGGCCTATGAGGTTGTCAGCCTGTCCATGCTGATCAACCCGGCTGGGTCAGGCGTGTCACGTTAATCTGTGTGTGTTTGTGTGTATGACTGATTTGGTGACTGGAGGAACCCAGCCCCATTGAAACTGAATCCTGCAAGATAGCTCCACTGGGGGTGAGAACTTGCAGAAGGGAGAAATACAGCTCCGTATAGAAACACAAGTACACAAGCAGCACATTGATAGAATTACAAAGACCCTAGAAACGTATCCCTAATAAATGAGCACACCCCAAACTGATGCGCAAATCTGGTCACACCACCACTTCCAGTTGCGTCATCTGCAGACTCAGTCAGAGAGCACCCTACTGCTGTATCAAAGTCATTAATAAACATGTTAAACAGCTCTGCACCAAGAGCAGACCTTTGTGGGAACCCAAATGAGGTCTGCCAGACTGATATTGATCCATTTATAATTACTCTTTGATTGAAGATAATTAGCCAATTATTTATCCATCTAACAGTAATTCTATCTAGCCCACATTTGCCAGGTTACTTATAGGAATGTCATATGTATCCTAATAAGCCATACTAATATCCTAATCTATTACACCTGCTGCATTCCCGTCATCTACCAAACTGAGTACCCTGACAAAGAAGGAAACTAAACTACTCTGGCATGATTTGTTCTTAGCAAACCCATATTAGCTGGCTGCTAGGCTCCCCCCTCTGCCTCCAGGTATTTATGAACTGAAGAAAGGCTGGCCACTTTTTAATTTTCTGGGTCCTCCTAAGAGGAAACCCCAGGACAAAGCAGCTGAGTGCCTGGGGCAATGGGATGCATGGAGGCAGTGGCAACTTCCAGGCACTGCTGCTCCCCCAGTTGCCCTAGTTATGCAACTTGTCATGCATTTCAAAGCTGGGCACTATTTTAGCCCTTCTCCAGGGCTCTGGGGCTTTGACTGGCTTCCTGGACCTTGCAAATATCAATGCCAGTGGCTCTAAAATTTCTTTAGCCAGTTCCTTCTGTACCTGGGAGAAATTCCATCATGCCCTGGTGACATCAATTTATTTAGACTTGTTAAAAGATCTCTGACACACTCTTTACTTCTCCTGGTCCTCAACCATTATTGTTCTTGTCTATATAACTCGCTCATCTGCCTGGTCAGTGTTCGTCTTGTATTTTGTATTCTGTGTCATCTCTACCTCTTTTTTAATGATGCCAGCAGAAAAGGCTTCTTGCAGTTATTGGAAAAGACTGACTGTCCACCAAAACTCATCAGGATAATGTACTGTATCCATGTTGGAATGTGGGGAATAGTCAGATATGATGGATCAACATCTGAGACTCTGAGATTTGAAACAGTCAAGCAGGGTTGTGTCCGTGCCCCAACCCTGTTTGGGTTTTTCTTTCCCCATTTTCTGACATGGCTTTGGGAACCTTTGGCAACCAAAGGCATTTATCTACAAACACACTCAGAGGGAAAATTATTTAACCTCAAGTGCTTAAAAGCAAAGACTGAAGTGTGGAAAGTTTTGATTCATGAACCGGTATTTGCTGATGATGCTGCATAGACAGCCCACACAAAAAGCAAACTTCAAAGCCTCACCAGCTACTTTGCTCATTCCTGCCAAGAATTTGGTCTTACAATCAGCATCAAGAAGACCATTGATTCACCACCAGCAATCAACAATAGGTGAAAATGTATTGGAAGTTGAAAGTAAATGTACATACCTTGGCTCCGTTGTTACCAACCTTCCCTTGAGGCTGAACTGAATACCTATATTGGCAAAGCCTCAAGTATCACAGGGGATACAATGGTGGGAGTCTATTCCAGACCTCCCTCCCAGAATCAAGAGATTGACCAAGAGTTCGCCAGGGAATTGGCTGAGGCCGCACGCTCCTGGTCCATGGCTGTCATGGGAGACTTCAACTACCCAGATATCTCGTGGGAAGAGTGCTTGGCCAAATCCGAATGGTTGCAAAGCTTCCTCTTGTGTGTGGATGAGCTCTATCTGACTCAAGAAGTCTACAGGCCAACAACAGGCAAAATGCTGCTCAACCTGGTACTGGCAACTGGGGACGACCTAATCAGTGACCTAACAATTAAGGGAAGCTGGGTGACAGTGACCACGAGCTGATCACCTTCACCATCCTCTGAAAAGCTGTCAAATCAGTCAGCAGTACAGAGGTCCTTGACTTCAGGAGAGCTGACTTTGACAAGCTCAGGAGACTTGTCACTGAGGCCCTAAGGGACCATGACCCCAAAGGGAGAGGAGTCCAGGAAGAGTGGTTGCTCCTCAAGGGAGCGATCCTAGATGCACAAACTAAGGCTATACTGTCTTGAAGGAAAGGCAGCAAGAAGGCACAGCAGCTCCCTTGGCTCAACAAGGAACTAGCGGTCCTCCTGCATCTAAAAAGACAGACCTACAAAGGATGGAGGACAGGATCCACCTCCAAGGAGGAATATTCTGCACTGGTCCAGACCTGCAGGGAGTGAACCAGGAAAGCCAAGGCTGCGATGGAACTCGAACTGGCTACACGTATCAAGGACAATAAAAAGTCCTTTTTTCAATAAAAAGTCCTTTTTTAGATATGTGGGGAGCCGGAGGAAAAGCAAGAGTGGATCCCTGCGGAACCAGAAGGGAGAACTGACGACCGACACCCAGGAAAAAGCCAACTCAGGTGTGATCTGATGGCCACCTATGAGTTTATAAGGGGTGTTCACCAGGATCTGGGGGAACGTTTGTTCACCAGAGTGCCCCAAGGGATGACAAGGTCAAACAAATATAAACTCCTGCAAGACCGTTTCAGGCTGGACATAAGGAAGAACTTCTTTACTGTCCAAGCCCCCAAGGTCTGGAATACACTGCCGCCAGAGGCATATAGGATCTTGTGCAGCACACTTTAAACTAACTTCACCAGGGGATGGGGCCACAGGAGGACTTAAGGACACCTCCCAACCAAGACAGGTGACGTGCACAAGGAGTACCCAGGTAAGTGACAGGGGTCTGGATAGTCCTGGGAATCGGGGGGTGGCACACGCACCAATTCAAGGCCTTAAATGCCTCTACACCAATGCTCATAGTATGGGAGATAAGCAGGCGGAACACGCCCTCCGGATATCTAGTTCAAACCCGGACATAGTAGGGGTCACAGAAACCTGGTGGGATTCATCCCACAACTGGGTGGTTAACATTAGGGGCTGTGGCGGGCCAGTAGGGGGCGCTCCTGCCTTGAGCCGCCCACCTTCCAGGCTCCGAGTGCCTCCCTGGGGTGCCTCATGTCCGGCCGACCCCTTCCCTGGAGCACACCCACTAGCCTGGAATTCCCACTGCCACCATCCAAGGCTCTGGACTCACTTCTGGCTCTGCGCACCTTGGAAAACACAGGCCTGATCGTCCATTTGGTACTAGACCCAATACAGGCACTTGGGGCACTTTCCCAAGTCAGGGGCTTAATAGGAAAGTCTCCCTTAGTCCACAGACCTAAGGGGCCTCCCTGGCATAATTTAGACCCGCCCCTCAATAAGTCTCCCACACCGGTCACAAGGAGAACTTTATTGATTACAGGGGGTAGGGTGAAAACAGGGTAAAAGGTAGAGCAG
>NW_005842725.1:87994-98359 GCF_000455745.1 Alligator sinensis | reverse complement strand
TTCACCTCGATGCCTGCATGGCTAATGGCTGCCTTCTTCCTGGACCGGGCCTTTAAATAACCTTTCTGACCTCAGCATCCCGGTCCAATCGAAGCTGCCAGTGCTGGCCACTAGCCAACCAATTTAAAAAGCATCACGGGTCACCTGGGCTGGTGAGCGGGGCTTTTCCCTCCCCCTCCCCAGGTGACCAGAGAATCCACATCCGAGGCACCAGGCTTTTGTCATGTAGGCAGGGAGGAAGATCCCCCTCCCTGAGGAATTCAACACCAGCCTCTCACGCTGGCAGAGACAGATTTCTGGAGAGGGACACAGACGGTAGCATTTCTGCCACAGGGGCTACAGACTATACAGGCAGGATAGAGCAGGGACAAAAGGCGGGGGTGGGGCGCTCTATGTCAAAGAGCAATACACATCCTCAACTAGCAGGATGGGGTGAGAGGAGGGGCAGGCTGAAGTGCTCTGGGTCAGAATACAGGGGGGTCGTGGGGAGAGGGACTTAACGGTGGGGGTCTACTACATTCCTCCCAACCAAGGGGAAGAGCTGGACCGTGAATTCTTGGGTCAGCTTGTGAAGGCACTTAAGGCAAAGGATGTAGTTGTCATAGGTGATCTAAATTACCCAGACATCTGCTGGGAGGAGCAGTCAGTCAGGTCTGACCGCTCACGAAGGTACCTTGCCAAGATAAAGGACCTCCACTTAACCGAGGAGGTGCACAGTCCCACCAGGGGAAATGCCCTGCTGGACCTGGCCCTGGCCACAGGTGACGACCTGGTAAGGGGACTCCAGGTTCTTGACCACATGGGCGACACTTATCATCGCCTGCTGGAATTCACCATCCAGCACAGGATGTCAAGGGCCTGCAGCAAGGCAGTAGCCCTTGACTTCAAGAGGGCCAACTTCAATGAGTTGAAGAGATTGGTAGGAGAAGCACTGGGGTCCTGGAGAGTAGGGGAACTGGGTGCCCAAGATGAGTGGTCGTTCCTTAAGGAGAAGATACTCAGAGTCCAAGGGATGACAATCCGAATGAGAATCAAAGGGGGCAAGAGTGGTCAAAAGCCCCCCTGGCTCACCAAGGCCATTCACGAATGCCTGATTGCCAAAAAGGAGGAGTACACCCAGTGGAAGGGAGGGGTTATCACCAAAGAGGAGTATACCTCCATCACTCGGGTCTGTAGGGGGTCTGTTAGGAAAGCTAAGGCAGATACGGAACTAGGGCTAGCATCAAGGATCAAGGACAACAAAAAGTCCTGTTTTAAATACTTAGGGAGTATGAAGAAGGCACTGGTAATGTGGGGCCCCTGCAGAATATGCTAAGCAATCTGGTGGTTGCACCAGAGGAAAAAGCAGACCTTTTTAACAAATTCTTTGCCTCCATTTTTTTGTGCAGGGACTGCACCACCAAGATTTGGGACAGACTCAGGAGAGACTCCGCCAAGTCTAGGGTCGGGAGGACCGAGTCAGAGAACTTCTGGAGGGGCTGGACATGTTCAAATCAGCAGGTCCAGATGCTTTCCACCACAGGGTGCTGAGGGAATTGGCAGGGGTTATCGCGGGGCCCCTGGCATGGCTTTATGAGCACTTGTGGTGCTCTGGCCAGGTGCCAGATGACTGGAAGAGGGCCAATGTGGTCCCCATCTTCAAAAAAGGGAGGAGGGAGGACCTGGGCAACTATAGGCTCATTAGTCTTACTTCGATCCCGGGGAAGCTCTTTGAGAAGATTATCAAGGAGCATGTCTGTGAAGGGCCAGCAGCGGGGATGATGCTCAGGGCCAACCAGCATCATTTCATTAGGGGCAGTTCCTGTCAGACCAACCTGATTGCCTTCTATGATCAGGTCACAAAATCATTGGATGCAGCTGTTGTGGTGGATGTAGTCTTTCTGGACTTCAGGAAGGCCTTTAACACTGTCTGCCAACCCATTCTTATTAAAAAGCTAGGCAACTGTGGCAATGATGACCATACAGTTAGATGCGTCGCAAATTGACTGAGGGGCCGCACTCAGAAAGCGGTGGTGGATGGGTTATATTCGACCTGGAGGGATGTGAGTAGTGGAGTCCCCCAGGGCTCGGTCCTTGGGCCTGCACTGTTTAATCTGTTTATTAGCGACTTGGATGAGGGGGTGAAAAGCACCCTGTTTAAATTCACACCAAGATTTGAGGTGAGGTGGGCACATCAGAAGGGAGGGACAGGATACAGCTGGACCTGGACAGGTTACAGGGGTGGGCAAATGAGAATAGGATGGGATTCAATACTGACAAGTGCAGGGTGCTGCACTTGGGCAGTAAGAACCAGCAGCATACCTATAGGCCTTCTCGAAAGCACAGTGGCAGAAAGAGATCTTGGAGTCATTATTGATTCCAAGATGAACATGGGCCGCCAATGTGAGGACACGGTCTGTAGGGCTAAAGCACCTTGTCATGCATCCACAGATGCATCACAAGCAGGGCCAAGGAGGTGATCCTCCCCCTCTATATGACACTGGTCAGGTCACAGTTAGAGTATTGCGTCCAGTTCTGGATGGCGCACTTCAGGAGGGATATGGACAGCATTGAGAGGGTCCAAAGGAGGGCCCTTTTGATCCAGGGGACAGCAGGGCAGACCCTACGGAGAGAGGCTACAGGACCTTAACCTGCTCAGCCTTCACAAGAGAAGGCTGAGGGGGGACCTGGTGAGCGTCTATAAACTTACTAGGGGAGACCAGTGGGGAATGGGAGAGACCTTGTTGCCCCGAGTGCCTCCCGGAGTAACAAGGAATAACGGCCATAAGTTGTTAGAGTAGGTTCAGACTAGACATTAGAAGGCGCTACTTCACAGCGAGGGAGGCTAGGATCTGGAACCAACTTCCAAGGGAAGTGTGCTGGCTCCTACCCTGGGGGTCTTTAAGAGGAGGCTTGACAATTATCTAGCTGGGGTCATTTGAGCCCAGTTTTCTTTCCTGCCCAGGGCAGGGGGTCGGACTAGAAGATCTGCAAGGTCCCTTCTGACCCTACATCTATGAATCTCCTCTGAACGCTTTCAAGAGAAATTTGGATGTTTATCTTGCTGGGATCCTATGACCCCAGCTGACTTACTGCCCCTGGGGTAGGGGGCTGGACTCTATGATCTTTCAAGGTCCCTTCCAGCCCTAATGTCTATGAAATCTATGAAATCACGAGCACTCTGAGCAAACAAGAGTGGTACAATAAAAAACTGACTGTTAAGACCAAGATCAAAGACCAAAATTAAGATCATGTGTTTTGTCACTGTGAGAGAGAGAGAACACCACAGGGGCAAAGGAGCACTAGCCAAAGGTAAAAGCAGCTGTCCCAGCCCCAAAGCCCCAAAGAGCTCAGCAGAAATACTCCTTAACCAGGTGTTTCTGGAGGGGAGGGCCCGGGAATTCAAACCTCTCTATAAAGAAGAGACGGGAGCAGGCAGGAAGGGGGAATGCAGGACTGGAAGGAGAAGAGCCGGGTCGAGCAACATTGCGGGAGAACTTGAGAGCAACCTGGAGAGCCAGCAAGAGGCTCCTGAAGAGAGGTAGCTCCCCAGAGAAGACTTAGAGGAAGGTGTGGTGGAATGGCAGTACCAAGAACTGCTTGCGATCTTGCCAGCAGAGCCTGGCTGGGGAAGGTACTGTAAAAACCCTAATAGAGGGGCACTCCAGAACAAAGGTACCATAAAGACTCTAAAAGGCATGCAAAGACAAAGTGTCGATGGCAGACCCAGTGGGGTAATGGGATTGTAATGATCCCAATAAGAGGCTCATGAGGAATAAGAGGAGCTGCTGTAAAGATGGGAACAGACAATAATCCAGGATGGGAGCACTTAGTTTCTTTTTTTGACAGAGGCATGGGAGAGAACCCGAAGGCCGAACATTGACAAAAGGACAATTTTGATACCTGGTGGAACGGGTGAGGGTGTAGGGGATGGTGGAGCCCTCAGGACCATAGGCCTCAGGAACAGAGGACAGTGGACGACAACCTACTGGAACTACAAGCCCAGGTACTAAATCTACTCCTATAAACACCAAGTTGTGGCAGGCGAGGACGGGGGTGCATGGACCTCCCATTGGGACTTGTCCCTGACATCAGTCAACAGACTGAGGTCCTATGGGGCTATAAACAGAAAAAAAAAGAAATATATATATATATATATATATATATATATATATATATATATATATATATATATATATATATATATATATACACACACACACACACACTTCTCTATTGAAAGAGAAAACAATAGACCAGGCAGAAAAAAAAGGTCTCTACTGAAAGAGAAAACAATAGGCTAGCCAGAGAAACAAAAGGAGATAACCACTTCTACACTGAAACTGAGAGTGGCTGGAAAAGCAAAGACTCTTGGGAGGGGGCTACCTAACTAGATACTTGACAGTCATCAACACCCTTTTGAATAGTAGTGAATCATGGGCCACATACTCTACTCAAGAAAAGTACCTCAGCAACATCCACTTATGTTGCCTTCATTGCATTCTAGGAATTTCCCATTGGGACAGAGTTGCCCACACTGAGGTCTTGGAACATGCCAATATTCAAAGCATCCATTTGCTTCTTAGCCAATACTGACTTTAATGGCCTGCTTATATATGGAGAATGGCCATATGCCTAAAGCGCTCTTGTATGGAGAAATTTTTACAGGAAGAAGACCACATGGGCATCCTTATCTCCAGTTCAAAGATGTTTGCAAGAAAGATATGAAGGCAATGAACGTTAAGCCAAATGACTGGGAGAAGATTGCTGAGGATCCATGTGCTTGGAAACAGTCTATTCAACAAAGAATTAAGGCTTTTGAAAAAAGAAGCAACCAACACGCAGAGGAAAAAAAGAAACCTCAGGAAGGACCCTACACCATATTCAGAATTGCTTGATATAAACTTCAAATGCAATAAGTGCAGAAGACACTATCACTCAAGAATTGTCTCTATAGCCACACTCACAGATGTTCAGCAAGCTAATGCCTCACTTGGCACAATTCTATTGTCTTGTAAGATAGACAGATGCCTACATCTGTAACTCACTTTCTAATGATGTGCTCACTCTCAGAGCATGTTCCCTTCCTGGGCTGAGGGCTCTGTAGTTCCCCACTCAGTGATTTTGCTCTAGCCTTCTTGTGGATTAGCTCTTCCAAGCTTTATCCTCACAAATACTCGGGCATTAGCCCTACAGTAATTGTACTGGCACCACTATCCCAGTGTTGTGAGTGGGCTGTGGGCTGGGAGTCCCTTGCCACCATGTGGCTGCACCAGGCACTGGCCAGGTTCACAGGGTGGATGGAGTAGGATGAGGTGGAGGGTGCTGAAAGCCAGGAGCTATCCTGAAGGCTGCCTGCTACAAATACAGTGAGAGGCTCCTGGGGGCTCAATTAACTGCTCTGTTGTTCCTTTCATGGTCACTGACACATGCCTAAACCTAGAGGGGGTTGGGAACTCAGGAAACCTGCTGCGGTTCTACAAAATTCAGGCCGCTTAGGTTGTACCAGGGTCTCTCCTTCAGCCAGCACAGCCTCTGGGCCCATGATCAGAAGGCAAGGCCAGTGCCCCTGCATGCTGCTTGCACCTGAACTCAAGGCCCTATAGTTGGTCCCAGGCACTGATAATGTAGGAACCAAAGTGCTGTGCCCACAGAGGGAACAGCTCTCCTTGTGCAGAGGATCTCAAAACAGGGCTCATATGAGGATTAGGCAGCACCTAGCCCTTCAACCAGCCGGCATCTCCATTTCAGAGTGTGGGGGCACAAAAGTGTAGCATGCTGTAGTGTGAGCACACAATGCATCATCTGCTGCAGAGGAGCTGCCTCTGTGCACACTCCGATGCCAGGGTAAGTGCAACGTCTCATGCCATTCAGCAAAAATGGGGTTAGCAACCTCCCATTCACAAAAACAGACCTAGGAAAAGCACAAGTGGCAGTGCGGTGATCATGGACAGCTCATTGACCATGCTTCTGGTAGCCAAGACAGGAACTCTCAGCAACCAACCAGCAGCAAAGAGGGTGTGACTGCCCCATTGCACCTCCCTGGATTTGCCTCTGCCTATTCAAGAGGGGCAAAGACTGCACATAGGCATTTGGCATGGAGCAGCTGATGTGCTGTGTGACTGCATGGTCACTTGCCTCCTGATAACTTACTGGAGGCAACTGCTGTTGTCTTTCCTGCACAGTTCCAGGGCGGGGGCTGGATCCGATGATCTTGCGAGGTCCCTTCCAGCCCCTTACAATCTATGACTCTATGATGAATCCTCACCCTCTTTTAAGGACTGCACAAGTCTGCACCATTTGCAGATGAAACAACCACATTTTTACAGACTCCAGGAACTTTATGGCATGTTCATAACCATGGGAGAACCCTTAGGTTAGGTGCCCATAGAGAGCTGCTTCCCTGGTCAGGTTTCTGAAACCTGTCACCACCAGGAGCAGTGCACGGACTTTCTTCCACACCTCTCTGGCATATGGGCAATCCCAGAAGAGGTGGCCGATTGTTTCTGCCTGCCAGGTCAGCCTCGGGCAGTTTGATGGACCTCTCCACCCTGCACTGTTTCTCCATGCCCACCCAGGAAGTGCCCGGTGGGCTGCCTGCCAGTTCAGGTCTCTGTGCTCCTTCTGCAGGTCCTTGTGGAAGATTCACTCCCATACTACCTGGCGACAACTGCCAAGCTGTAAATCTACCGGTAACATGGTGTCTCTTGCCCTTACCACCTCCCATATCTTGCAGTGGTTTACCAGGGTCACTAGGATAGCATCGTGTGGCTTGTATTTCTCTTGAAAGTGCTTCAGGATTCATGGAGAAAGCATGGTCCATGGGCTCCTGTTAGTCATCGGGTGCACTTGCCACTGTTGCAGCAACTGCCCTGCAAAATACTTAACCAAGCTAGCTGTTTTATATTCCACCCCTGTTGCCAGTTTGCAAACCTGGCTCATGTATTTGGCCCAGAGGAAGTGGAGGACGTCTGGCATCCCTCTGCGTCTGGACCATTTTGTTTTTCACAGCTTGGCCCTTGCCACTTTCTCCCATGTGGAGTTCCAAAAAGCCCCACACATGACTCTCTTGATTCTGTGAAGGACTTTTCTGAGTGGGGGGAGACTAGAGCAGTGTGTAGTAGTATCGGCAGGAGCACTGCCTTCATCAGCACCACCAACTCCCCCATTGACAGAAACCTGAGCAGGGAAGCAATTCTCTATGGGCATCTGACCAGACAGCAAGGGACCCCAACAGCTCACTTTGACCAGTTCATATCCTGCTTCAGGTATGCAGTGTGGAAAACCAGGAACATGCTCATAAACAGACCCTCAGACCTCACAGTCGAGGACTGTATTAAAATGGGACTAAGTGAAATCTACTGATACTACAGGAAGACAGAAGAGGACGATGGGACAGAAATGACAGACCTCATCTGATGGAGAGGGGTCTGGCATAGACTTTTTCAGAAGTAGACCTTCTAATGAGGGCAGTGGGTGAGGGTACGGGTATAGAGATAGTTGCACAGTGTGAACTGTGTAATGGGTTTTTAGTGTGCTTTGAGCTGCCAAGTCCCTAGCTTGCTTCAGCGGCCATATGGCTGAGGGCAAGTGAAACTTGGGGACATCCAGAACCCAAGCTTCCAGGCTTGGGCCTGCACGTAGGATGCCTGCCAACGGATTTGGAAGCATCTGAAGCCCCAGGTGGGGTGGAGGACGTTTGCCGGTAGTAATGACTCATGGATTTAGAATTGATTTGGCTGATTTTACTTGGAACATGAAAAATTAAAAAAACAAAACAAAAACTCCCATCTAGCTGTTAACTGTGATCCAAAGCCAATACACCTACTGAGTGTGGCTCTCTAAGTGGCACTGTAGCCTTTTTGTAGGCCCATGAAACATGAGCCATGGGTATGTTGCTGCCAGACTTGGCCATTTCAAAGGGCTTATGCCCTATGGTTAAGTGGCAACAGTAGGCCTGAAGCCTGTCCTTGAGTGAAATACCATAATGTGAGTGTTTGCAGATGCTGTGGCTGGCTTGGTCAGCAGAATAACAGAAGCCATCCATCTGTCTAACTGGACACAGTCAGACAGAACATAAGGCCTCAGTAAGAACAAGGAAGTCTTGTTAGCCAGGGGTAGAACAGCATTCTGCAATGGAAAGAAAAGTGATAAGGTGCCCTCCCTATCACTCCCTCTTGCTTTCTCAAAAATATAAATTTTAACTAATTGGCATCTTCTTGGCCCACAAGGGATCTAGTTTAATCTGGTTCTGAAACTTTCAGAGAGACAAAGACATTTAAATAAAACCAAGCAGGGCTAATTCATTAATGTTTACCAGCCATCTATAAACAGTGGGTATAAGCTGGGGTGGGGGGGAACTTGGTAACTTCTGCATGACACCTGCCAGACTCTCTGGAGCAGCCCTCTGCTGTGAATCTGAGAGTCTGGCCAGCTTCACTTCATGGCAATCAAGACCCATCCTATAAGATTATGCTTCTGCTTGGCACTAATCTTGCAGGAATTCTGTTTTGTCAACTAATCAATAAACTTCTTAAGTTGGTTTGAATGACCCAAGGGTCCATTTAAATTCTTTTCACCATGTTTAAGGTTGTTAACAGCACTTAAGAGTTATTGGCTAAACTGGATAGCCAGCAGCAGGATAGGTTCTGTCCTGTTAGGGACAGGGCCAGACCCAGGGTACCCTCCCTTCCAGGGTGTTGCCAATCTCCCTGAGCCACAGTCCCTCTGTCCTGCTCTGCTTCTGGCCCCATGCATCTTCCCCTGTAGGGTGTCTAGTGGCCCAGTTTACATT
The DNA here is from genome assembly GCF_000455745.1 of Alligator sinensis. Classification (NCBI taxonomy): domain Eukaryota; kingdom Metazoa; phylum Chordata; order Crocodylia; family Alligatoridae; genus Alligator; species Alligator sinensis. The sequence goes on along the minus strand of NW_005842725.1, from coordinate 89,586 downwards.
GGAGGGGCAGAGGAGCGCTCTTGGCAAAACTTAGCCCAAGGCCTAGTGGTAAGGTACTTTTCTGGCCATGGGGCATATAGAGTCAAACCTACTTTGGAGAAAAGAAGCTAGAACCTATATCTCACTTTCCAGCCAAGTGCCCTAACCTTCAGGCTATTGGGCTAGAAAGAGAGAGGACTGCCTCTTAGTCCATCAAATACCTGTTAGCTGTGATTTTTCTGTACCTAGTATTCTGGGGGTTTACCCAGCATTTATGAACCTGCCTGCAGAAAACAAGAGTGCAATAGTGTGCAAGTAAGTGGCTGTGATGACTGTGAAAGCCAGTTCAGCCAGACCTACCTACACATAAAATCTATATGACCAAATTCAAATAACAGTGCAACTTGCATAAAAATACAAGATGGCAGCTGGGACCATACAAAATAGAGCAATCCCAATTGATTTCATTTCCTGTGCTAGATTATGCCGTCATCATAGTGTTTGTAATCACTTAAAAGTTTGAATAGCTAGGAAATAAACCCTCCTGCACAAAGGACAGTGGCTGGGGCAAAACTACATTGTGGTGACATGACTGCCACAAAGAAGATCAGTCTCCACTACAGGTTGCAACCCATTAGGTGTAGAGAAACTGGAGCTTGTGGCACTCAATATCAGACCCAGGCCATAAGATGATAACAGTCATAATAAAGGCTGGGGCAAAAGTGGATGAGGATAGGGAAAGCACTATCAAGAAGAATAACCAGCTGCTCCACTAGTGGCTGCCATCCACTAGGCGATGAGTTAGATAGGCCTTAATCTTTTACCACACCTGAGCCTAAAAATAAAAGCGATAGTTCCTCTAAAAGGAAAATTGTTGGCAGAGACCTGACACACTCATCACATGTGTATATCCAAGCTAAGAGAGAAAGAGAACGGTCCAGACTGTCTGAGTTAATATAACCAGAGAAAGCAGGAAACTACATATACTTTTCAACTGAGCTAGTAACTAAAGAAAACAAAAGACTAAATATACATTTCAAGCAGAACCTGTAAGAGGTGCACTGAATACAGGAAAGAAGTCCTGTATGTGACAAATTCTTGAGCATGCATGCTACATATGCCTTGCTAACACATCCACAAATACCCAAAGGCAGGTCTCATAACCAATGCCTGTAGGTATCCCATTTAGTCAATCAAGACTCACCACGTGTGATTGACTTACCACCTCTGGACTGGCCAGAAAACTAAATGAAGAAGAAGTTTCACACCTGAACAAATCCAAAAACAGGATCCGAGCAATTTAACAATTATAATGTGATTGTTCCCCCTTCCTCTCTATTTTATTCAGACCGTAATTGACCAACCATCAAGGAAAAATGCTTTGAAGCTATATGTGATCATGTTCTTCTAAGGCACACAACAAGATGTTATAGCTTCGTTTTCCCTCGTTTCGGTGTCAATCTCGCCTGCCACAACTTTGATGAGAGTGATTAAAGGGGGACGCCACACGAGAGGAGTGCTCACTTAGTTTTAATAACGAGTATCAACAATGCCTGCTCACAAGAAGTGCAACTCAGCTAGCTGCCAGCTATAGGTCCCTCAGCCAGCTCTCC
>NW_005842725.1:78779-87898 GCF_000455745.1 Alligator sinensis | reverse complement strand
ACCCATCAGTCCCGCACTCACCGGATAGGCATTTGCAAGCCTGCCCTGCTTATCAATTCACAGCAACAACGTCCCCATCACAGATCTGGACAGAGCTTCAATTGTCCGGCTGAATCAGCAACTTGTCTTCCAACGGGTCGGGTGCCCAACACTTGCGGCTTCAACAAGAAGTTCTTGGCGAATCTCTCTCTCATCGCCTGTGCCTCCGCGCAGGCTGCTTGCCATCTCTGGCATCTAAAGCCTCGACTCCTCTTCCCCTTCCGGGGAAAAGCTGATTGCACCCATAGTCTTTTATACAATGTTTCCACCCAGCTGTTGTTAATCTCCGGTTGTCCGCTGCCAGCCGGGAAGACTTAATTGGCAATTAAGCCTTTAGTTATCTCAATCTGCTTGAGCACCTCATCACTGTCAGCAAGTAATGGACACTTTGACAACGTCCATAACGGGTATTTAGCATCCTGGATGGGTGAACAGGCAATATGTCACCCAGTTCCATGGGTCCGACAGAAAGTTCTCAACAACTTGGGTGCTTTTCTCAAACATTCCTGTAACAGGAGCAGTGTCTCCATTACACTATACAATTAAACAGTATAAGAGCAAAACAGATTTGCCAGCAAGGTGTGCACTCCAGGAGAAACAGAGAAATCACTACAACATCACACCCAGCTCTCAGGATCCTGCTCAGTGAAAGCTGTAAAGCAATTGTTTCCTGGCCTGCACTGGTGAGAAAACACTCCAGCAGCTAAACATATACTTGGACTCTGATGATGGCTCATTTATTGAATATTGAATAAGAGTCTCTTTTTCTGTCATTTAGTTTTATAGCTTGTTTGTCGTGTTGTTATTAAAGCCTTTCTGCTATTAATTGAATGAGATGTCACGTTAATCCTTAACTGCACTAAATTTAAAATCCTGCTTTAACTGCAATAGGTGGAGCAGATCCCCTCTGAACAGAAGAACAATGTGAGTTATGCAGAAGGGAGTAGGACCTAAAATCTGCAGAAGGGGCCCAGGTACAGCTTATATGGCTCTGTGAAAGACAGAGTTGGCCTTGAACTCAACTGTTCAACTGTTTGCATAGAAATAACATAGAAATGACACTGGAGCACACATGAAAAATATAAACTAGTCAAATATCACACATGCCACTTCCCTCTGAAAGCTAAGATGATGAGTATCACCCTGCATATCACCCAGGACAAGCCCTGATACTCAAAACAAGGTAAGAATAGCACCCCTGGCAATTCCCAGCTAGTTATGCAACTCCTGTCTGTAGTGAAACAGTGAACACACTGTAAGGGGAAAAAACCCCCTAAGGCATCTCCAAGGAAATGGAGCCAGGAACTACAGAGCAGAGACAGGAAAATGTTCAGTCTGTTGTGTTATGAATCAAATTACAAGATTAGCAGCAAAAGAAATGGTGGAAACATGCTACTTCTGCTGTATTAAAGCATTTGTGAGGTGGTCTCATGAAATCTTAATAAAAACATAATTAAAATTGCCTCGACAGGAAGAAATTGGCTACAAAACCTAGACCAGGGTCATTGATAAATGGCAATGTTCAGCCTTCAGAACTGTCTGATTTAAAATCCTCATTAACAAGTTGGAAGAGGAAGCAAGAGAGAGGTTAATGAAAGCCACAGATGGTAAGTAAGAAGGAGCTATAAGCTCAACTTGGGACACTAGCAAAATACCAAGCAAGCTAGAAAAAACAGAGACATAGATGGGGAATAACAGACCGAGATTGAGGGAAAAATACATCTGGGGAAGGATGGTCTGAAAAAAAAAGATACTTAATGGATAGAAGTGACTTGGGAAGCAGTGTTGTTGCAAGAGCTCTAAGGAAAAGCATGAAATTAGATAGAAGATTGGAAAGTGATGAGCCAATAATAAATAGCAATGGAATGAGAGGCCTGTGCCCAGAGGCATCATGTCTCCTAGCAGGAAGGGACAGCGCCTCTCTCAGTAACTCCTCCAGGTCTTTCTTGCAGCATTTGGGCACCTCTTCAGCAGAAGCTTGTTGATACTTTGGAAGGAGTTCAGAGAGGGGCAGTGAAGTAAACATAGACTGGAAGGATGAACTGATAAAAAAGGGAGCTGTTCAAACACCATTGACAAGTTACCATTAAACACTAACCTTGGAAGGAAGCAGCCGGTGCTTTGGGATGAAAGGTACTGGTACAGGATTCCAGAGACACAGGTTAGGCACACAGGACATAGGTAGGAACCTACCTAAGTCATGGCAAGAGACAAAGGGTGTTTTGTGGCCTGCTCACTGCTCAATTTCACAAGCATTTTGTGGTATCCCCACCTCTTGCCACTGATTGGCAGAAGCCACCTTCACTCAATCTACAGCACTACCGCTGTTTTGGGGGTTGGTTGATTTTGCAGGAAATTGCAGCCAGTGCTGGGTTTTGTGGCGATTGCAGCCAATGCTGGGTTTTGCAGTTTCTTTGAAATCCATTAAACCATGATTTAGGTAAGTCCCTAGACGTAGGGCTGGAAGCAAGCTCTGGGGTCATAAACCCAATCCCTGCTATTATAGGTCACCATGTTGTATAATCCCTTCCACGATCTGCTCAAGCTACATCTGTAAACCAGGAAGCGTTATGCCCCATTCTGCCTGTTGAAAGCTATGCTGGAACCTCATTCATCTGATGCTTTGGAACCTTCTTCTAAATTCTAAACTAAAATGATTTCTGGCCAGTTTATACTCATTGCTCTTGTGCCAACACTGCTTTTCATCTTAAATAGCTCTTCTCCTTCCCTCAGGCTTCATTTTGCTAGGCAAAACTAACCATACTCTTCTAGACTCTTCTCATAACAGTAGGCTTTCTGTCCTCCTGATCATTCCAGCAGTCCATCTCTGTATCTGCCCCAATATGAATTTCTCTTTCTTACACACATCTGTCCAAAGTTGCATACAATGTTATCACCAGTGCCTTGAGGTCTTGCTGGTGCCTTGTACAATGGTGTTGTCTTTTTCACGGCTCATCACATTGGTGCCTCTGAGTCATCTTCTGACTAATATTCCTGTGTCATTCTTTTCTTTGTTTGGGTCCCTCTAACCGATAATCTCCAAAATTATTTTTTCTCCCAAAAGAAAAATTCTTATTTGTCCAAATGTGCATGACCTTACACTTTGTACTTTACATTTCATCCCATTTCTGCTTCTCCTGTCCCCATGTAGCAAAATCCCCAGTTTTTCTTTTTTTAATTTATTTTAAAATGCATTCTGTCCCCTTCCCCAACCATTTCTGACTTTTTCTCTCCCTCTCTATTCCCTAGATAAGTATAAGTAAGCTAAGATGTAGGATAAGCTTTAACATTTTATTTTAGGTAGTAAGTTTTATTTTTCTCTCCCCTCTGCAAATAAGTGCCTTGCTATTTTGATATAGATATCCACTGTTTTATAAGTGATAATTATTATGTTTTGTATTTATTTTTTTTTACTGCTTTTATATTGTGTGATTACTGTTTTAGGCCTATATATGTAAGTTAGCATAAGTCATGTCAAGCCTCCATCTTATCCCCATGCCCGGTTGTGTAACCCATGACTCATACCTACCCCTCCTATGTAGCTTGGTTCCTGAATGAATGGGGATGAATGAGGGTGCTTCAGAGACAATGGCAGTAGGTCTAAAAATAGCTCCTTCTGAATGACCGAACCATCAACACCAATACCTGGACCAAGGACCCAGCCATTGGAACCACCCTCAGCATTCAAGAAACAAAAGATGAGGCAACCCGACATTGTGCCAGGCTGCACATGCTCAGTTTGAACACCTGGAGCCCTCTGGAATAGGACTGACCTTGCCTGGACAGGCCCTCCCCATAGGAGATCAGAAGTAGTCTGCCCCATAAAAAGGGGTAGTGAAGACTGACTCCTTGGGGACGCCCTCTCCATCTGAAACAGCACCACACCACACCACCTATCCACCCAGAGGGTCTGCTGGTGACCCCACTCTGGACAACACCTACTGGAAAAGAACCCCTTTCTAGCCTGCATAGGTAGATATCACCCCCTACTCACTCTTCAACCAAGGACTTGGATTCTGTTTCTCTTCCCCACCTGGACTCCAGCCCTTCCACTGAGTCTCTTTCTCCTGCTGCCATTGTGTATTGTGTGAGAGCCAATAACTTCATGGGGCTGTGTAGTGCGTTGTCTGTTTAATAAACCTGTTATTTTGACACCCCGAGTTGGGTTTTTGTCTGTTTCCTGACTGTTTCCTCCTTGCCACCACTTATCTGCCCCCCTCCAATATCTCAGCTGTCTGCCTCAGTTTCCAGCCCCAATCTACCTTAAGTAACTCCAAGCCTCAAATCCTCAGCCAGCTTCTCTCTAGTCCACTGGTTCTAATCCTGGTTCTGGCAACATTCACTCCCTACACTGTAACCCTCTCTTCCCACCTTAACCTTCCCCCAAGTATCCCAGGTACCCCAAGCATACACATACGCACTGTACCATCCAAGTTAGGAACTTACCTATGTGTAGGTGGGATGTATATGTGTGAACTAGTGTGTGTGTGTATATATATATATATATATATATGTCATTGTGTGCATGATATACTAATTAGTGGTCTGTGCATGTATACTGAGTATGCAGGTATAGACTATTGATTTTTGTCTAACTTTTGGGGTGTATAGTGTATGTGTTTGAATTGGTGATAGGTATGCATGTGCCTAGGCTGGTTTGGATGTATATGTGCCTGAGTTGGTAGTGTGTGTGTGTGTGTGTGTGTATGCACCTAATTGACTTGTGTGTTAGTATATGTGCAATTGTGTTACACCTTCCTGTCTAACAGCACAATATTGAGATCCTGAGAGTTGCCCTGACCCCACAGGGCAACATCCAAGATAATCCAGTTTCTTCTGTCAGACATCATGATCTTCCTCTCTGTTAACAACCACTGCCAACTTAGTGTCAGCAGCAAATTTAATGACTGCACTTCCACTTTTTGTGCCAAAGCCATTAATGAAAATATTAACTACAACTGATTCCAAGAACAAACCCTGCTGGACTCCACTAAAAACCCAGCACTGTCCATTCTTATTTCTCCTTTAATCACCTTACAATTCTTGTACTAATTCCCATCATCTCCAGCTTAACCAAGAATTTCCAGTGTAGCACTATATCAATTCCTTTATGGAAATCCAGCTATGATCCACTGCACTTCCTCTGTCTAGAACTCAGTTATCTTACCAAAGAGAATGATTAACTGAGTCTGGCAGAATCTACCTTTGGCAAACCCACATGACACTTCATCCCCCTTTCCATTGACTCCCATGCCTTTATTCTTTCTTCTAAAGCGTATTCTGAAATCCTGCATGCAGTGGGGGTCAGGCCAATGGGCCAGAAGTTGCCCACATGGCTGCAGTTTCCTGTGCCAGCTGTATCAGAATTCTGGCATGGAAACTGTGCATCCCCCCAAGGTCCTACTCCTAGCTCTACTAATGACTTGATTTTGGTAGATCACATCACCTTTTTTCCTCTCTTTCCTTTCACTGCAAGCTCTGTGAGTAGGGACTGTCTGTGCTGTGCCTACCACAACAGGAGCTTGACTTCTAACAAGGCTTTGATGTGTTACCTCCTATTAATTAGCATTTAGGGCCATAGATTGAGTCAGGACCTCCCAGCACTGCTCCTTTGCATCTTAGTTTTTCTAATGTAAGTTAGGTTTGGCCTTTGGACATGCAGGCAAGAGAACTCAGGAGAGCCGGGTTACCAGCTTGAGGCTGAGCCTTCACTGGAGGGTGCTGCATGTAAAGCCCAAATCTTACTAAAACTATAGCTGCACTACTGCTACCTACGCTCTGAATGGATATGTGTAAGAGGCACTTTGTGCCATTTTTGTGTCGTGCAGATCCTGTTTCCACCTGTGTGACTGGGACTAGTCTTTTTGAGCATGCTCAGAAGATTTTGACCATGGTCACTCATGCTCTGTGGCAATCCTATTTTGCTCAGGAGGGTACATAACTCCAGATAAGCCCCCAAAAGTGTAGTCAAGTGAAAAACAGGCAGCAGCTGTTTGCCACGGGAGGTGGATACTTCCACTTTTTAGTGCAGTGGTTCTTAACCAGGTGCCACAGCACCCTGGGGTGCATTGAGATCCTTTCATGGTGCCACACAATGTTAATTCTGTTAGGTGTGCCAACATGATTCACAATATAAACCCAGAGATTTTAAATAGGCATCCATAGTGTTAAAACATTTTGACCTGTTGTGGTCTTTCTGAATTTTCTGCAACAGAAAAACTGCACTATTATTTTTATGTAGTCAAAAAACAAATGAAAACTAAGAGCTGGGATTTTCCATGTGGTGCCTTGAGTCTAATGAGGGGGTGCCTTGAATCTGAGAAGGTTGAGAACCACTGTTTTAGTGGGTAGGGTACTTGTCCCAGAAATAGAATACCCAGGTCCTAGACAGTCCTCACCTATCACCTGGCAAGTATTTCTAAGAAGCACAAGTCTTACTGGCTGTTCAGACCCTGTGCTAGGTCTCTGTTTTTCTCTAACAGCAATGTTGAGTGAAAGTCAGCAGCAAGGATAGATCCAGGACTGGATGCAACAACTTGAAGAATGGTTTTTCACAGTAGTCTTTACAACTAGAGTCACCTGTGATAAGCTGCCATGAGGCCCCAAATCGCACAGAACCAACTGATGCTGGAAGTAGAGTTGTGTAGAAATGAGGACTTCTGTTAAATAAAAAAATGCATGTTTATTTCCCCCCCCTGTTGACAGGAACAATAAGTAGGAAATGCAATTTTTTCCAAACAGTAGACATCTTCCAAACATCCCAGGGAGGGATCCAGGCACTAGCAAGTCAACTACACCAGCCAGAATGCTCAGGAGCCCAGATGAGGGCTAGGTAGAAACCCAAGGAACAGGCTGCTAGAGGGCCGGGACCCAAAAGGACTGGAGACCAGCTAAATGGGAACCAGCTATCTGGGAAGCTGGGCAGCCTGCCAGTTGGGGAATCAAGCATGGAGGAAGTGCAGCATCTACAAGTGCAGTGATCAGGGCTCCCTGCCAGGAGGGAAGCCTGGAAGCCAGCTTTCTGTAGGGTTTGGCAGTCAAGACCTTAATAGCCCAGGAGCCAGCCAGACCCGGGAGTCTGCCCGCTGGGGAAATTGACCACAGAATCCCTGGTGACTATGAGCCAACTCCCAAATACATAAGCATCCTGAGATCTGGGATGTCCAGGGACCAGGTAGGAAGCCTGTGAGTTCCAGGAGCTAAGCAAACTGATAGCCCAGGAGCCAAGTAAGCAAGGGGCCCAAAGAGCTAGGCCCCCAGAAAGCTAAGCAGACTGCCAAGAATGAGGCTGAGGCAGTGTGTGGTCCCTGCTGTCCAGCTGCAGTTTTCTTGGGCTTAGTCATTAGTGCCAGTCTCCTCCTGACCCTGCCCTCATGGAGGCCTATATGGATCTGCCAGCTGGTGAGGCGGGTATGACGGCTCAACTCAGTAGGATGCAAGGGGAGAAGTGGGGCTGGAGGATCAGTGCTCCACTGAAAAATCTAAGCTAAAATCCTGGCTTTCCTGGCACCAATGGGAAATCCTGCTGAGAACTCCTGCTGACTTTAACAAGGCCAGGATTTACTCCTTGTCTGGAGGTTTCTCTGTCTCAGTACCCAGAAGCTCACAGCCTCTCCCCTTCAGTAAGGCACAGTCCAGGCTCTGTGGTACCAGTGGTAATTGTGACTCCGAGCCTTGGGAGATGGAGGAGCTCAAGAAGCACTGGGAGATGCTGGGTCTGCAGAGGCAGAGCTCGGCCTCTGGAGGCTTCCAGTCAGTACCACCCTGATGTACCTGGAGTGGCTTCAAACATGGCAACTCCTCTCCATGCCAGAGCAAAGAACAGAAGCCACAAAGAAGCAGGCACTTTTTCAGCTCGGGGACTAGCCTCTCCCACAGCTCCAAACATGCTGCACCAGTTCCTCTGTTCTTTGAATGTATGTGATAATGTCCGCAGTGAAGTTCATTTGCTCCACTGCTGCTCTTCCAACACAGTGATTGTTGCTGTAAGTCCAAAGGCTTTGTTTTATGCTCTGACAGGATGGGGAGAACGATATTTGGGTATGTCATAAAAACTGGAAAATCCCTTCCCAGGAACTTTTATACTAATGTTCTGGAGAGCAGAATGAAGGCAGCCCCACACAGGGCAGGCCCCTCAGTACTGAGACAGTTGCAGGGAACATTTGCAGCACTGCAACTATATCATAGTGAGGCAGGTTATCTTGTGCTAGGAGGGACTACTGTTCTCTCATTAGGGGCTCATCCATACTATCAAAAGGCATGTGCTTTACAATCCTGAGCCCAACTGAGTGAGCTTAACAAAAGTCCACTTAGTTTGTGTCCAAAGCAGACTAGCACCTTAGAAGTCATTTTAGCTTAGGCCCCAGCATGACTGAACCCTCCCTATAGTGAGGCCTGAGCAGCGGCCTGGGCCCAGCTGGTCCTAGTGGGGCAATCAGGCTGGCCAGTCCCATGAAGCTATAGGAAAAGGTCCCACCCACTCCAGCCTTTAAAGGCTAGGTCCAGCTGCAGTGCTGTTTGGGCAAAGACTTGCTCCTGTTTCTGGTGCACTTCCTTGCTTCACCTATGAAATCTCTGGTTTTGACTCTGGCTTCACTCCTGTTCCAGGTTCTGACTCCTGGCAAATCTTGACCCTGCTCTGGCTCCTGATTCTAGCATATCCTGAGTATGGCTTTAGCTCCCAGTTCTGGTTCTGCTCTTGTCCTATTCTGGCTTTGGCTCCTGACTCCTACCATCTCTGGACCCCCCAGCTCCCTGAGAACCCAACCCTGGACATGTGTCAGGTGACCATCTCTGACTACCCACATCCTGGTCCCTAACACTCCCCACCTCTGTCCATGGAGACAAGCCCTAGGAGGACACTGAGGGAGAAATCTAGAGAGTGAGGGTTCCCTTGGAAAGAGTTTAAGGATTTGCACACTCCTTACAGAGACTGAAAGAGCTTGTCTGCATGGGATGCTCAGGTATAGGTAGAGGATATAGGCACCGTGAGGCAACAGTGGGTAGAGTTTTCCTGTGTAGCTGCTACTCTTCTGTAACTGCCCATATACATACTTATCCCATGGTAGATGGAAGCTAAC
>NW_005842725.1:73551-78748 GCF_000455745.1 Alligator sinensis | reverse complement strand
AAGAGCTAAGTTCCCACCAGTTAGTCTGGGCAAATAGACTCACACTAATGCACTTCAGCCCAGTGTACAGAAGCAGCCATTCAGGAGGCACATGCCCTTGGATCCCTGTAGCTCACACCTCCTTGGAGGGTTTCCAGTCTTTCTGCCACAGGCAGATTCATCCCCCAGTGTCGCACTGCAATGAAGAAGGTGATAAACTTACTTTTATTCAAACTGGAAGCTGAGGCTTGGGTAAGTATGAGACAACAGGGTACAAACATAATGAAAGGCAAGGGATCTGGTGAGAACCACAACAGAATCGAAAGCTGAACATCAATCAGAGAGGTATCGAGTGGGAGTTTGCACTGGCTTAACGAAGCCCAATTAAAACACCCCCACAACCAAACACTTGTAGGTCTGCATAGATGTAGCCTGGGGCATGTCTGGGAAGGGGCATCCAGTGATCATAATGGAGGCTGTCTCAATGGAGTGAAGAAAATGGGAATCAGATTTGATAGGTGAAGCAAAGCATCATCTCCAGGGGTCAAAAATTTATTTTATACCCTGCTCACTCTCACTGTCTGGGGACAGTCACCCCTTCGCTCGCTTACCATGCCTTGATGTATTTTATGGTTATAAAAAGGAGGCTGCCCCAAATCATTTTCTAATGACCACCAGATGTTTGTGGTCCTTACTTTAAGGGTTAATTGCATGGCTCCGTTCTGCCCCTACACCACTCCCCAAGTCTCACAAGTGGCATCCTTCTCTGATGCTCTCTCTTTACACCCTCTTAGCCCCTTCTCTGGGCTCTCAGACCCTTTGGTCTCTCACTCAGCCTCTTTCTCTAGGCTTCTGGACACTTTGTTCTCACTCTTGGACTCTCTCTAGGCCCTTGGACTCTTTGGCCCTACTTGCAGCCTCTCTCTGGCTCTTGGACCCTTTCTGGTCACACTCTCTCCCTCACAGTCTTTCTCTAGGCTACTGGGTCCTTGCTGGTCCCACTCTTCTCTGCCTTTGGGCCCTCTCTGATCCCATGCTCTCCCAGCCTTGAAGATGGCCCTGTTCACTTCACTTCCAGACTTTCCTCAGGCACCCAGCCCCTGGTTCTTGCTCTGCCCTTCTCTGGGCTCTGGATCCCTAACCTGGTCAGTCTCCAGCACTGGTCCTCTCTTGACCCTCAGCCCCTCCTCTGTCTTGTACTTTCATCCTTGCCCCTCCCAGGCTATGGATTCCTTGGCCCCCTGATGATGTCACACATCCCTTCTAGGCTCCCAGGCTCTCTTTCTCAGTCCCTGATCTCTCTAGGCTCACAGTTGCTCCTCTGGGCTACAGGTTTCCTGCCCCCTTTCTTTGCCACTGCTGGGCTACAGGCACCTGGACTCTGTGGCCTGGCTCACACTCACCCCTCCGGGAATATCCTGTTGTGGCAGTCCCCACTGCAGCCCTGCCTGGACCTTTATCTCCCTCCTGGGAGCTAGCCCCACCTCTGACCAGTTGAGACCTTGGGACCTGCTAGGCCTGACTTGTCCCCCTTGAGGTCTGTCTCTGGTGGCCTCTCCTGGACCTTTAGCCCCTCCTGGCCCTGCAGCCCACTCTGGGTTGCTTAAATCCGTGGTCACTTGCCTGCAGGTACAACTCTGTCCACCCGGGTTCCGCTCCCATTCCTCAGGTCGGTAGAGTTGCTTAGCTCAGTGTCTCAAAAGCCTGGCTTTTGTCCTACTGTTGGGAGCTCCTCCTTCATGTTTCAAGGCCAGACTGATGCAGGCTGCACTCTCTATGCTGGCAGTCAGGAGCTGGTGACATCTTGTTGAGGAAATGTTCCCTCTGCAGCCTCCCTAACCTATTGCCGGCTCAACTCAGGGGCCTGGGCTTATACCCTGTGTAAGGCCACCCCCTTCCCTGGTCATGTGGCTCCTGACTGCCTCCTGTCCCACCTACAGCCTGCCTACCTGATGATCCTTCTCAGCAGCCTCCAAGCTCTGACATCCTGTTCCATCAGGGGCTGGGCTTATCTCCTGCATAAGCCCAGCCCTTTCCCTGTCAGGTGGGACTCTCCTTAGCCCCCTCACCACTTGCAGGATGCTTTTGCAGGCTTCCAGTCCCTTTTAAGGGGCAGGTACACTAAGCGCACTACCACAATAGGATCAAAGAGAGAACCGGGGAAGGGCCAGGGTATGTGGCACAGCCCATCAACTATCCCAGCTATCGATGCCACTGTGTTCCATGGAGAGACCCTGGGAAGTTGTGTCCAGTAGTGAAAGAAGAGTGTGCTTGAGGCAGCAGAACAGAAACCAGAGAGGAGAGAGCATCTAATGCTTTTAGAGAGAGGGAGAGAGAGATGTGGAAGGGCACAGCAGCTGGAAACACAGCTAAAACTTTTCAGGCATTATGGCTGAACAGCAAGAAGCCCTGCCCCCCTTCCACTATGCTGGAGAACATTTACTTATAGCAAAGGAAGCAGCACACTCATGAAAAGATGGGCAGTGCTTGGCTTGACAGGCAGGTACGTGTGGTGCAGTGTCTCAGTGCATTGCTGTCTCTTGCTAGTGCCATATCACCAGTTTGACTAGATGACCTCTGAAGGTCCCTTCCAGTCCTAATTTTCTATAATTCTATTTGTAGTTCTCCTCCACATGTGGCTTTATAACTAGTGGCTTTATTAAACAGAAATGGGCAATTAGCAGGGACCCTACCAGCAGTGAAAACAATTTAACCCCTTCATCCCCAAGGAGCACACTCTGTGAAGCACTGGAAAACTAGAAGCAGCTCAAGTGCAGGCTGAAAAGGCAAACCTCACCTACCCACAGAAAAGTCATCTGCAGCAATGGCCACATGACAATCACCTGGTTCAAGGTAGATTCACTGAGGAGTCCATGCATGGACCAATTATCCTATTTCCCGCTGTGTGACAGTGCAGGGTTCCTCCTCTGCAGCTCCCCAGCACTCTGCCCATGCAAATCTTCCAGTAGTTTGATTAGTGAGCTAAAGCAATGCAGGCTACTTCCCAACTTCACCAGGCTCAGACAACAGGAAGATGCCATCCTCCTGGGTCACCTCCAGCATCATGATGAGAGCTGAGGTCAATTTGCATTTGCACTCTGCAAATCCTAAGCATAATCTAAATGCCTTGGATCCTGATAGTGGCAAACAGAAGTGGCTTTTCAGAGAGAGCCATAACAGTAATAACTAGAGATGCACCAATACATCAGCCCCATATTGGATCAGCACTGATATAAGGGAAACTGAGATTATCAGCAACTGTCTTTTTTGGGATGATATGGTTGATTAATGTGGCTTATAAATGTCCCATGCATGTGCACAGCCACAGCGCAGCATACAGGTGGCCAGGAGCACAGCCCAGCAGTGTGGAGAGCAGCTGGCTCCGGCTGGTAAGCCTGTTGTGAGTGAAGGAGCGGGGCGGGCAGATGGAGGCCCCAGCAATGAGGAAAGGAGTGGGGCAGGGGCAGGTGCTGCACAGCTGGGGTGGGGTGGGGTATGGGATAGAGCCACAAGTGGCTTGTCTGGCAGGACATGGGGGGGAGGGCAGCTCTCGCTGCTGCATGCAACCCAGGAGGGCATGGGGTGTGTGTGCCCCCAGATATGCATGCAGGGCAAGGGTGGGCTGGAGCCAGGACAACACCGGGCTCTTCCCAGCAAGGGGGGGCGGCGGTGCTGGGAGGGGCTTGTGGGGGCTGCATGCACACACTTATACATACACAATGCTTACTGTCTCTCATACACTGCATAGAAAAGTTCTCCTGTTATGAAAGGGACAGCTCTCATCAGCTTAGCACAAACACTAAAAATGCAACTGAACAACCATTAACAAAACCACTTTAACTACAGCACAAACCTTCACGACAATTATTGCAGGATCTGCAAGCTGGTCTTTATTTACAAGAGTTGTAAATTCTGCTGGGTTTATGAGAGCAACCAATTTCTACACGATGCTTATTATAAAACCACACGTCCCCAAGCATCTGTTTGCACAATCATCTCCAGCAGTTGCTTCCCCAATTCTATGGAATAAGGAGATTCTCTCTGCCACCTCCTCCCCACCCCACCCCCCATCTGGCTAGCCAGGAGGTGAAGCCCTCTGATTATTCCTTCTTAATGGTCTCTGACCTGCTCTGAAGAAGCAACTTCAAACATTTAGCTTTGAAAAGAAAATCAGCCCTTTGCTTTTTGTGAAGTGGAAATTCAAATGCCCTGAAAACTTCTGGAGAAAGGCCTGGGCAGCCAGACAAGAGCACTAACAGCCCACACTCATACAACATTAATGACACTATCGATTGGGAGATCCTTGTGCTGGGACCAAACTAAGGAGGGCAATGAGTCAGGCTGCATAAACAGCTCCGAAGGGTTCAGCTGTGTCTATGGAAATGGAAGGACAAGTATAAGGACTCTATGGAGAGGAGTTGTGCCTTAACAGAGCACTCCTGCCTTCCTGCTTCTGGGAGCAGAGTTTAAGCCCAGTGAGACACAGCAGGCAGCAGCCTCAGGGAACCTGTTCAAAAGCACCTTGCATACCTCAAGTCCTCACTCTTCTCTTACCCAAGCCAGTGGCTCCTGAGAAGCTTACCCTTCTATAGACCACAGAAGCAGCAGGAAGGCAGCTGCTTGCCAGCTAGATGCAGGAGGCCAAAGACAAGCCCAACAGGGCAAGGGCTCATCCCAATCTGTGGACAGAAGCCAGTCAACTGACTAGAGCTATATTGGCTGAAAGAAGTCAGTCAAATCTGACTAGAGGTATACCAATATATCAGTCCCATATCATATTGGTACCTATAAAAGGAAAATTGACATTATGGGCAATCAGCTTTTTTTGGCTGATGTGGCTGATAATGTTGCTGGTAAATGCTGCGTGCATGCATCAGCAGCAGCACAACACACAGGGGGCCAGGAGCACAGCCTAGCAGTGTGGAAAGCAGCATCTGGCTGGTAAGTCTGTTGTGGGGGAAGGGGTGTGGGGGGCAGATCAAGGCCCCTGCCATGAGGGAGAAAGTGGGGCTGGCACTGAGGCATGGGCAAAAGCAGGCGCTGCACAGCAAGGGTGGGGCGGGGTGCGGAATGGAGCTGTCTTGTCTGGGGGATGTGGGGGGGAGTGGCTCCTGCTGTTGCACACACCCCAAGAGGGCATGGAGGGGTGTGCCCCCAGGATCTGTGTGGGGGGCAACGGCCACCCGCCACTCTTCCCAGGGGGGGCGTTGGGCTTGGG
>NW_005842725.1:69168-73531 GCF_000455745.1 Alligator sinensis | reverse complement strand
GGGGGGCCTACAGGGGGCTGCAGTCACCCCAAAATTCACTGTAGCCCCCCTCCCAGTGCTGCTGCCACCTGCCTTAAGGACAGCCCAGCCCAGCCCAGCCCCGCACTGGGAAGAGCCTGGCACCACCCCTGGCCCCAGCCTGCAGTAGCAATCCACACTTGCCACATGCACAGATCCAGAGGGGCACGTGCCCCCCATACCCTCCTGGGGTACATGCAGTAGCAGGAGCCACCCCCCTTCCCTGGGCCCCCCAGACAAACTGTGGCTCCGTCCCACGCCCTGCCCCAGCGACAGCCCCACTCCCTCCTTCACTGTGGGGGGCCTTGGTCTGCTCTCCCCACACCCCTTCCTTCCCTCCTCACCCCTTCCCCACAACAGACTTACCACCTGGACACTGCTCTCCACACTGCTGGGCCACATATCAGCAATTGGATCGGTATCGCCCAATATGACTCATTAAAAATCGGCCATCAGTATTGGCCCCAAAAACCTCTATTGGTGCACCTCTTAATCTGAGAGTTTCCAACCAGCAGTATTGCAAGGAGCACCCTTCCCCTTAATGCCAGGGGGCCTACAAGGGTCATGCAGCCTGATCTGAATGTGTAAGACTAGGGCCATGTGAAGAGTTCCCTTGTTATGAATGCCTCCTTTCTCAGCTGAGCCTCCATGCTGCACCTGAAGCAGCAGCCCCATGAAGCTCTAGTGCAGGCCACTCAAGCAGGGCTGCTTTGCTTCACTCCTTTGCAAACCCGAGTGATGGGCCATCAGAGGGGAAGATAACAGTGCTCACAGTCACTGCATTCATACTAGCCTCACCCCTCTCCAAGGTCCTGAGCATCACTGGGAGCCTGTCTGGCTTGGAAACCCTGCAATATTGGGGCCAAGACAGTGGCAGAGTCCTATGGAGGTTAAGATGGGAGCTCACATCATTCCCCCACAAACCCTCAATAAAGGGAGGTCTCAGGGCTGTGGGCCCCACTGTCACATCCTAGTCTTGAACCCATCAAGAGGGATATGCTGGGTAAACCCCAAGGGTAGAATTCTACCTCCCTTTGTAAACCTAAACGACAGCTGTCTAGCTGTAGGTGGCACTTATGCACAGGTTGCAGTCCTATTAGCCTTGCACAGTTGATGCTTAAGGATGTGTGTAAAGACTGGGCACATGCAGTAGGCTACACATAGGCTGGGCAGCAACGGGCTAAACGCACATTAGAACTGTGCAAAGCTTCAGATGCTGGTTTGATTCGAAGGAAATTCGGTCCGATTCAGCGGCTGAATCTCCAAATCTAAATCGAAACAGGAGACCAGTTAAAAGGTCCAAACCATTCAAAGCTCTCTGAATCAATTAAAAAAATATTTGGAGAGCTTCGGAGATTTGAGGAGTCCCCGCTTGCTGCCACAGGGAGCTAGACCCAGACCTCAGTGCCAGAAAGTAGGAGGTGGGGGAGGGGAGGCTGGAGGAGGGAAGCTGCATCCCCTGCCTGCTGCCCCAGCCCCTCTGAGTGCCTCCTGACCCCTGCCTGCTCTCCCAGACCCCACCCCCACCCCCGCTGCCCCAGGGCTGCCCTGCCCAGCCCAGCTCCTGGCTATTTAAAAAAAAAAAAAAAGCCCCCGTTCACTGGTTGCTGCAGAGACCTCGGGGCTTCTCGGGGCTCATGACAGAGACCCCCTACAGTGTGGGGCAGTGGGGGCAGGAGGGACTGCCCCCCACCTGGCAGCAGCTGGTAAGTGGGGGCTTTTTTTTTTTAAAAGGCCAGGAGCTGGGGAGAGCAGATGGGGGATGGGAACTCACGGCACAGCCCCCCATGTAGCATGGGGCAGTGGGGATCACCCCACTGTCTGGCAGCAGCCGGAGAGTGCTGTTCAAAGACCTGGGAGTTGGGGTGTGGTGGGGCAGCCATTGACAGGGCTGTGAGAGGGGGTGAGGGATGGGCCGATTTGAAGATTTGACCAATTCAGCAGTGACCGAATCGATTTAGGACAGTGATTCGAATCACCAAATTGAATCGCTATCCCCTGAATTGGCCAAATCTGAAGTGAATACTAGCCGCTTTGCCCAGGTCTAGCACACTGCCCATTCTGGTTGTGCGAGTACAAGTCCTGAGAATGTAATCAGCTAAAACCTGCAACTGTCAGGTGTTAAATATCAAAGGAAGAGGCAGTACTTCATGTTTTAGCCTTTCAAAGTTGGTGCCCAGCGAGGGAGAAACATGGGACCAGGAGGAAGAGCAGGAGCTAGAGGGTTATTGCTCTGGAAAGGAGTAGGCCCTGGATTCTAGCCTTGGACCTTGCTCCCAGTAAGGCAGACATTTTCCCCCCGCTCTGGTCTCCATCCAGTCTATCTAATGACAGTTGAATGTACGGAGTGGTGGCTCAGGTAAAAAAGGAGTGCTGGGGGGTGGAGGTAATGCATGGCCTGTGGTACTGGGCTGGGAAATTGAGAGGTGCACCTTCACACTCCATGTGAGGGAGGTCCTAACCCTGGGTCTCCTGCTTGCAGGGGAATTGCCTAACCACTCAGCTCTTGAGCTAAAAAATGGGAACACACTTCTCCTGCTCTCCCTTCTTTTTCTGCATTATGCTCAGATATACATGTGCAGGTCTGACCAGCATGTAACCTACTGAGCATGCTCAGTCTATGCACACACAATTATACATCCTCAGTGCAGTGGAAGGGCACAAACTGGCCAGGTATACAGCTGGAATACTCTAGGTGCACCTATGTGTCAGCAGTAGTACTGCAGGCAACTCCTCGGTGCCTTTGCCTCCCCAGAGGGATGCTAGAGAAGAGAAGGCCACTGCTCACAAACTGCCCTGTAATGACACAGCTTGCCAGCAATGTCCCTAGCTATTTCCTGATTCTAGGAAAGGACACTGACTGCAAACTTAGTGCTGTGCCATGTAATCCTGTTACTGTAGCTACTGGGGAGGACATGGTGCTATAGTGAAAACATGGTATGAAAGGGTCAACACACAATCTCCATTCACCAGCCTTGGGGATTGAAATAATTTGTTAAAATAGTTCTTTTATGGGAGACCATGTGGTCAACAAGTGCCTGGCAGCAATCCAAGGAGCCAGATAGACATCAGTCCATGCTCTGCTTCTGCTCCCATCTCTGGGCTCAGGTTGCTCACATGCTGGGCCTGTCACTGCTTATATAAAGGGGATGACAATGCTCCTCCCTCGCACATGGGAGGCAGGATGCTGTCACTTTCCTTTATCTCCAGGACAGGGTTTGTTCTCTGGCCTCTGCATATAGCTTGTTGGGGCTGCAGGTGGCCTTCTCTGGGGTTGGATGAACAGGTGAGCAAAAACTGTCCCATCTGGCCCAACTGTGCACTGAGCCAAATGCCTTGTGGGGACAGACACAACTGTTGTCTGCTGGTACCAGCTTTCCCATCTCCAGAGTCGACTGGGAATCTGGCCTTTTTCTATTAATAAAAATGTGGGTGTGCCCCAAGACAGCAACTAAAGAATGAAAGTGCCACCATTTCTGTGGATGCTGGGTTTGTCCAGCATTGACAGCTAGTGGGAGAGGCTGCCTGGAGGAACTCATTAGCAGTACATACCCACAGGTGTCATTGGCCCTGTAAATCCTGGGCTTGCTGCTCCTTCTTCCCAGGTGCCAGCTACTGGTACTGGGCTTTGAACTATTTCCCTGTAGACAGACAAAGAGGACTCACAGCATGAAACAAACAGTTTCCATGGAGCTGGGTACCTGATTCCACTAAACTCCTTTGCAAACCTTAGGAATGGGCCATCAGAGGGGAAGATACCACAGTGCTCAGAGAACCCTGTGCACTAAAGTAACCCAGCAAAGTCACTTCTGCTAAATGGAATCCTGCAGGAAAGTGCAAGGCATGACTGTGAGATGCTCGGAGCACATATCAATGAGTTACAAGTACCAGCTAGACCAGTGGTGGCAGTGCAGAGGAGCTTCAGGGCAGCCTGCGGGCTCCAGGTGGTTGCAGCAAGAAGGGCCTGGCAGCAGTGAAGGTGGCTTTTTCCCATGCCAAGCAGGAGTTTCTGCCTAGCTACTGTAACTGCTGCCACTGCTCAGTGAGGGTGGGCGAGTCTGGAGCAGGTGCAGGGCAGGTTGGTTATGCGTGTGGGTCCCCACCAATACCTAAGGTGCATCTCAAGCCGGTCCAGAGAGGCAACTGGAGTACTGCATCCTGTACTGGGCACCACAATTTAAAAAGGATGTGGCCAGCCTGGAGACGGTTCAGAGGAGGGCCACCCACTTGGTGAGAGGGCAGCAGGGCAGGCCCTACGAGGAGAGACTGAAGGACCTGAACCTGTTCAGCCTCAGCAAGAGGAGGCTGAGGGGGGACCTGGTGGCTGCCTACAAGCTCATCAGGG
>NW_005842725.1:62254-68949 GCF_000455745.1 Alligator sinensis | reverse complement strand
GGGTTCTTGTGACCCCGGCATTCATTCCTGCCTGTGGCAGGGGGTCAGGCTACATGATCTGTTCAGGTCCCTCCTGACCCTAGCTACTATGAAACTTCTATGAAACTATGAAACCATGGGGCTGGGGTCAGTGGCAGAGGTAGCCAGGAGCCACTGCCACCTGGGGAGCCTAGAAGAGCAGTCCATCTGTGGAGTTGCTCCAGCCCCACTGTGTGCCCAGGGGGTGGCAGGATGCACCATGGGCCGGACAGCGCCTGGGCCAGGTGGGACCAAGGGACACGATGCAGGCTGGATAAAGTCCCTCTGTGGGCTGAATCTGCCCTTCAGGCTGTACTTTGCCCACCCCTGAGTTAGAGACAGAGGCTGTGTAGACTGGCATGATCACAAAAAGCTTCACAGTGATACTCAGTGGCTGCATCTACATGAGATTCTGACTGCACAGTAGCTTGTTACTACTGTGCAGTAGCATCATGTGGCACAAAGCATGATGCAACGCTACTGCACAATTGTAATGAGCTACTGTGCAGTCAGCATCACCAAAAAGCTGTTTGGGGATGCTACTGTACAGTAAAGCCAGTTACTGCGCAGTCATTTAGTACTTGCATACACAAGTACTAAATGACTGCACAGTAACAACTGCTCAGTCAGCATTTCGTGCAAATGCGGTCACTGATAGTAATGCTCTAGGACTAAATCCTACAGGCCAAGCAAGTGCTCATAGCTTGCTAGTTACATTTTTGTCCATCATCTATCCCAGTAGGCTCACAATCCCACATGTTAGGGCTACAATCCCACTTGAGGTCAGGAACCCCAGACTGAGAACCAGTGTTTGAGCCTGTGCAGGTTCTTATGCTGGACACATTCCCATCTTGAGTGCCTGACACCAACATACTTCATGGGACAGCTCCTCAGCAAGTATACCTCATGGCTCCATTGCCAAGTCTCCACTGACTGGCATTAGCATAAGTCTAGCTGGGCAGCATACACAGCACACACAAACCTCAGTTGCCCTTGCAGCCACCCATGAGCATTTCCTGGGATACAAAGGGTTACTGTTGAAGGCCTGGGAACCATGCAAGCGATGAACACCCTAACACTTGGGTACTGATGTAAGAATGCAAAGCGCTCTGTTCTCTAAGATGAATCCAAGATTTTCATAGCAATTTGACTGTTCCCAAGAGAACATGCCTCTTGTTGTGACCAACAGTTGTCCCATGGCCAAAATGCTGGAAAGGTATCACTCAAATCCATAAATGCCTCAAATGGGAAATACACAATCATCCCTAAATTTATGGAACCTACTAACTACAGCTAACTCCATAATCACAGCACCCCCCTGGGTCTGCTCAGCACAAGAAATCTGGCAGGGCCTTGGAGACCTGACTAAGAGGAAAATCTTTTATGTTACCTTTCCCTAACTTTCAGCAACACCACACCCAGTCTCTCTGAGGAGTGGGCCTCACATTATCAGGCTAGCAAGCAATTAAACTTGGAGCACTGATCACAGGTCAACATCTGAAACATTGGAAATGAGTCATTCTTGCTTTTGGTATCTTATAGACACAAGGATAACATTGAGCTACCTGTAAGGAAGCCTGCAAGCAAGTCAGTGGACACAGCCATGATGGGTGGCTTATTCAAAGGCACAAGATACTGCAGAACTGTGTGTTGTCCTGTAGGAATGGGTTGCAGCTCAGCCATAGCAACAGCAGGGCTTGTGACCCAAAATACATGCAATGAGATATCACCCTGTATGTATTCTGTCAAACAGAGCCAGCTAAAGTCACCACAGTGAAGACAATGTTTTGCAGAACTAGACACGACTTAGTTTTTAAATTATGTTTGAAAATTGTATTTCCAGTACCTGTAAAATGGGAGTGACTTAAAGACACCAGCCAGGGTGACTTAAGACACTTTGAGATCTATGCATGAAAAGTGCTGAGTTGATGAAACGAACTTTGTTATCTTCAAGGGGACAAGTTTGTTTTAAACTGCTCAAATATAGGCACCTGAAATGCAGAGCAGAGGAACTGGTGAACCCACTGATTTCTGCCAGGAACTAGTGCATATGCTTCAAGTATCATTCTTGTTTATAACAACTATTTTTACAATTATTTGCAAGTAACACTAACACTGCAGTCCATGGCTAGAAAGCATACCCTTTTCTTGGAAATGTCATATGGATTTTTAATTTAGCATTTGATCAAAATAGCTGGGGACTGTGTAATGTTCTAATTGGTTGCTTTGCCTTCCTGTCTAGATATTGAACAATTTTCAATGTTTCATCCCTGCTAGTCCTTTATTGAAAAATAATGAGGTGCAGGTGGTTGGGAGGGGGGGCGGGGGGAATACCTGACTGATTTTATGAGGACTATAATATTTTATTGCTGTGTTTTTTTCTTTCCTTACACTCTTATTTTTCTTTTCTTTGATTTCTAGGCCAATTGTGAAAAGCCAGGATAGCCTCAGCACACATCTGTATCTCCTATTCCAGCCATCTGGAATCTTTAAACTAAGATCGCTGGGGGACACGGATACACAAATTCAAACATGTCCAAGGACCAACATACAAGTAAGCCCTGTAGATAGGGATGCTGTTGTGGGAGCTGAGGGAATAGTTTTCTATCAGTGGGACGGGAAGATGAGGGCCTCAGTAAAAGAACTCAGGTGCCCGTATACTAATGCCAGGAGCACAGGGAACAAGCAGGAGAAGATAGCCCTCCTACTCTCCAGTGGGCATTATAATCTAGTAGGGATTATGGAGACCTGGTGGGACTCCTCACATGACTGGAGCATAGCTATAGAGGGCTACACCCTGCACAGCAGGGACAGGGTGGGGAAAAAAGGTGGAGGTGTTGCTCTCTATGTGAAAGAGCAGCACACCTCCTTGGAGGCCAACATCAGCTTCAAAAATGAACAGCTTGAAACCCTCTGGGTTAAGTTGCAGGGGGGCAGAGGCACGACAAGAGACACCTAACTGTAGGTGTATACTACGGATCACCAAACCAGGGGAAGGAACTCCATCTGGAGTTCACCCAAGAACTGACTGAGGCCACACGTGCACATGACATGGTCATCATGGGTGATTTTAATTATCCAGACATCTCCTGGGAAGAACACTCAGCCAAGTTGGATCAGTCATGATCCTTCCTGACCTGTGTCGAGGAGCTCTTCTTGATTCAGAAGGTGCATGGGCCAGCCAGAGGTGACACTCTGCTAAAGGAGTGACCAAAGGAGACGACCTGGTGACCGACTTAAATATAGACAGAAGTCTGGGCAACAGCGACCATGAAACCATCATGTTCACTGCCTGACGTAAGGCAGGAAAATCTGATAGCAGGATTTAAGTCTTGGACTTCAAAAACGCACATTTCAAGAAGCTTAGGTCACTAGTAGGGGAAGTGCTGCAGGACTAGGGACTGAAGGCAAAAGGTGTGCATGAAGAGTGGTTGTTCCTTAAGGACACAGTCCTTCCTTAAAGCGCCAAGGAAGTCCATACCCATGCAGAGAAAGGGTAAGAGAAGGGCCTGGAAGTCCTCTTGGCTAAACAGGGAAATCACGGTCCTCTTAAGAAAGAAAAAGAGGCTTATAAACAATGGAAATTCAGGGCGGGCCCCAAGGAGGAGTATTTCATGACGGCCCACATTTGCAAGAAACAGATAAGAAAGGCTAAAATGGTGACCAAACTTAGATTAGCAACAGGAATCAAGGACAAGAATTCCTTCTTTAGGTACAGAGGGAACAGGAGGAAAACAAATGGGAGTGTGGGGCCATTGCTCAACCACTCAGGAGAGCCAGTTACCAGTACCCAGGAGAAAGCTGAACTCCTGAATAACTACTTCACTTCAGTGTTTCACCAGACCAAGGGGAAAACAATACCAGGTACAGTGCAGGATGAGCATGGTAGGAATAATTGCCTTCCTACTATTGCCGTGAAATTGGTGTATGACCAATTTTAAAAAGTAGACCTATACAAATCAGCGGGACCAAATGATCTTTCACATTCATAGACATTAGGGGTGGAAGGGACCTCGGAAGATCATCAAGCCCAGCCCCCTGCCCTAGGGGCAGGAAGTCAGCTGGGGTCATAGGATCCCAGCAATATAAACATCCAAATTTCTCTTGAAGGTGTTCAAAGTAGGTGCTTGAACCACCTCCGGTGGCAATGTATTCCAGACCTTGGGGGCTCAGACTGTAAAAAAGTTCTTCCTTATGTCCAGCCTGAAACGGTTGTGAAGGAGTTTGTGACTGTTTGACCTTGTCATCCCCTCGGGCACTCTGGTGAACAGACATTCCCCCAGATCCTGGTGAGCACCCCTGATAAACTTATAGGTGGCCACTATATCACACCTGAGCTTGCGCTCTTCCAGGCTGAAGAGTCCCATGGCTCTCAGCTTTTCATCATAAGGCCTGTTTTCCAGACCTCTGATCATGCGCATGGCTCTCCTCTGCACTCTCTCAAGCTTCTCCACATCCTTTTTGAATTGCGGAGCTCAAAACTGGATGCAGTACTCCAGCTGTAGCCTCACCAAGGCCGAGTACAAGGGGAGAATGACGTCCTGGGATTTGCTTGAGAAGCATCTATGGATGTAAGCCAGTATTTTGCTCGCTTTACTAGCCGCAGCATCAAATTGAAGGCTTATATTCATCTTGTGGTCAATCATGACCCACAAGTCCTTTTCGTCTGTAGTGCTAGCCAGCATACCACTACTGAGCCTATAAGCTTGCTGCAGGTTTTTCTTCCCAAGGTGGAGAACCTTGCATGTCTTGGGAGTTAAACACCATCAGGTTCTCATCCGCCCATTTCCTAAGCCTGTCAAGGTCAGTCTGGATCGCCCTCCTGTCCTCAGGTGTGGATGCTTTACCACAGAGTTTGCTGTTGTTGGCGAACTTGGCCAGTCTGCTTCTGATACCAATGTCCACATCATTAATGAAGATGTTGAATAGTGCTGGCCCAAGGACAGAGCCTGGAGGGACTCCACTGGTCACAAGGCACCACGACGATTGACTTCCATCAACCACCATCCTCTGGGTCTGACCACGGAGCCAGTTCCCCAGCCAGTGGACTGTGGTGAAGCCAAGGCTGCAGTTGGCCAGTTTTGCTAAGAGGTGATCATGGGATACCAGATTGAAGGCTTTTTTAAAGTCAAGATATATACGACATCAATCACCTCTCCTTTGTCCAGGTGATAGGTCACCTGGTCATAAAAGGAGATAAGATTGGTCAAGCAAGACCTACCCGCAATAAACCCATGCTGGCTATCCCTTAGGGTGCTGCCATCGGCCAGTCTGTTAAGAATGGCCTCTTTGATAATCTTTTCTAAGACCTTCCCCAGGATAGATGTCAGGCTGATGGGCCTGTAGTTTGCCGGATCCATTTTCCTCCCCTTCTTGAAGATAGGCACCACATTGGCCCTCTTCCAGTCCTCGGGCACTTCTTCATCCAAGAGTGCTGAATGAGCTAGCCAATGTCATTGCAGAAAATCTGGTGAAACTCTTCCACAACTCGTAGCACTCTGGAGAAGTCCCTGAGGACTGGAAGATGGCCAATATTGTGCCCATCCACAAGAAGAACAGGAGAGGTGAACCCAGGTAACTATAGGTGAATCAGCCTAACTTCTATCCTAGGGAAAATCCTAGAAAAGTTCATCAAGGAGTCTATCTGCAATACACTTGCAGAAGGTAGAATTCTGAATGACAGCTAGCATAGTTCATCGCAGGCAGGTCTTGCCTTACCAACCTGATCTCCTTCTATGACCAGGAACCAGATGAAGTTCAGCATTGAGAAGTGTAAAGTGCTCCGTCTGGGGATGAACAATCCCCAAAATACTTACAGGCTCAGTAATGTCAATTTGACTAGCACCACGACCGAAAGGGACCTGAGGTAATAATAGACCATAGTATGAATATGAGCCGGCAGTGTGATGCTGTAGCAAGTAGGACAAATAATACTCTGACATGCATCAATCAATGCATCTCCAGCAAGACCAAGAGGGTGATTCTTCCACTGTACTCAGCACTGGTGAGACCACAGCTGGAGTACTGCATCCAGTTCTGGGCACCACACTTTAACAAGGGTGTGGCCAAGCTTGAAAGAGTCCAAAGAAGAGCCACCCATATGATCAGAGTCTTACACGGCAAGTCATACAAGGAAAGGCTGAGGGATCTGGGACTCTTCAGCCTGAAGAAAAGAAAGCTGAGAGGGAACCTGGTAGCAGCTTACCACTACACTAGGGGAGTACATCAAGGGCTTGGTGAACAACTGTTCACAAGGACACCCTTGAGGAAAACCAGGAGTAATGGCCACAAACTCCTGGAAGACCAATTCAGGATCAACATTAGGAAAAATTCTTCCCAGTCAGGGTGTCCAGACTGTGTAATAAGCTCCCTCCAGAGGTGGTGCAATCACCTACCCTGGACATCTTCAGGAGGAGACTGGACAGTCACCTTGCTGGGGTCACCTGACCCCCAGTTATCTTTCCTGTTTGGTGCAGGGGGCTGGACCCGATGATCTTCCAAGATCCCTTCCAGCCTTACAATCTATGAATGTGACCTGGGCTCACAGGGTTCTTCTTCTTCTTTCATACAGATGACTTGGAGCACCAATTATAAGTTCCGTTAATCAGTCTAAGGCAGACAGGATTACTTGGGTGAATTTGATATCTTTTATTAGATCAACCCAAATGGGTGGAGAA